>NW_019417133.1:66473-76476 GCF_000390285.2 Anoplophora glabripennis
CAGCTATAAAGACAAAAGGGTTATTAATAAATGAATTTATTATTGTTTTGTTATCTATATGTCAAAATTTGTCAATATAAACTCTTAAACACTATAGTCAATATTTTGAAGTATTTCACACTATTTACAAAACCTTAAACAAGAGGTTATATCGATACGATCGTTAAATTAAATTTCATGTAGGACTGGTTGCATACATTAAGACACTGACGTTTTATCTTATAACTTCTTGTTTAACACTGGTTACTTTTCTCTAATATTAATATTTAATTCTACAAAGATTGGCCAATTTTGAGTATGTATGATATGATTAAATAAATTTGTTTAATATAGAATTAGTGACTTGCTAAACTTTTTTATATTAACTTTTTACTTTTGAAATTCTGTATCAAATTTCGTATACGACTTTTGTTTTTATTATAAAAGGTACCTTTTTTATACGTATAATCGATAATGATGTGTCGACTGATTTCTCTCCTTTACTTTGTTTTATTGATCCTTTCCTCTGCTATTGATATGCGGTTTTCTTACTGCTCTCCTGGATCCTGCTACTGATCTTCCGTTTTCCTGCTTTTCCTACTGGCCTCTGGAACCTGCTACTGCTATTCCGCGTTCTTTCTATCTTCCTGAACCTTGTTTGTTGGTGCTCCGCTTGTCTCGTATTTCTTGGATAACTTATTTTTCCAATTGGTATTTTTAAATTCTTGGTTTCTCCAACTTGAATCTTTTTTACACTTTCTCACTTCTTAACTGCTTATATTTCTCTAGGTTTTCTTTTCTTTCTTCATCAACTGTCGTTTTTTTTTTTTGATTTGTTTACAATATATATATATGTTTGAAATTTCAATTTTCCGAGTGTGGATAGCAAAGCGCCATCTAATTACAATCAATATAACTATATTTTCTTGGGGAGAAATTATACAATACGTAGGGTACATGTTAGATTGAAAAAAAATATAGAATAACTAATTTTCATAATTAAAAAAAATAATAAACTTGCGCGCACGCACGCACGTGTGTGTGTGTTTATATTTTAAGTTATTATTGATTTAAAATTTATTACTTATACAAAATTTAAGACATTATCTATTCAAAATTCCATAAGAATGTTTTTAACCATCGTAATTGTTACCTATTGTGATATATCATAAAATGTTCCTATAAAAAAAACAAAAATTAGAATATCTTACAAACAGGAGCAGCTAGGATTTCAATTCAAACTGCTTTTGACTTTATTTTCAAATACAAATATAACGCCGCTTTCAGTTTTGTCGTCATTTTTATGCGATTTAAAGTTGCTTCCTGCCCACCGTGCGCTGTTTTATACGCTTTGACATATTACTTTCCAGCCGACCCTCGTATAACATTTTTATTGGAATGTAAAATAACCAATTATTTGTATTGAGTAGTCAGTCCTATCGAATGAAATAGTCCGTAACTACAGACACCACTTAGGGTGTTCCATGAATTTTAANTGCTATTCCGCGTTCTTTCTATCTTCCTGAACCTTGTTTGTTGGTGCTCCGCTTGTCTCGTATTTCTTGGATAAC
The DNA here is from genome assembly GCF_000390285.2 of Anoplophora glabripennis. Lineage (NCBI taxonomy): Eukaryota > Metazoa > Arthropoda > Insecta > Coleoptera > Cerambycidae > Anoplophora > Anoplophora glabripennis. Next base: position 68,024 of record NW_019417133.1, read on the forward strand.
TTATTTTTCCAATTGGTATTTTTAAATTCTTGATTTCTCCAACTTGAATCTTTTTTACACTTTCTCACTTCTTAACTGCTTATATTTCTCTAGGTTTTCTTTTCTTTCTTCATCAACTGTCGTTTTTCAAAATTATTTCTGTAACTAATCAATAATCATCTATTTTCTTTTTTTACTATCTTGATTTTTCTTTCCCTTCTAAAGGCCTTTCCACATATCTTTAAACGTGCCATTTTCCTCTTGTAATTCACTTCACTTTACTTTCTCCTTTGCACTTATACACCCTATTCTACTTTCTTTACAATCAATTTTGCCTTATACTTCAAAATATTTTTTATTTTCTAATATTGTTTGACTTTTCTAGTGACTACTGAATTCCTTGTGGATCCCATTTTAAATTTGACATTTTTCTGACATATCCTTTTAATTAATCTACAAATTATCTTTCGATTTTAATATCTTTTATTAATTCTTATTCCACCTTATTTTTTAACTATTTAATCGAACTCTGGCATTTTAACTATTGTTTACTATCTACCAATTCTACATTTTAATTAATTTCACCTATCTTTTTCTTATAACATCTTGGCATATGCTCCAATTAACTAACATGATAATCAACTCAATAATAAATTTTGTAATAATCATTTCAACCATTGCCTTTACCGCTTTGTCTATTAAATAAATATTTAATTTAAATTTTACTTTTCTCTCGTTAATCTGATTTCATCTCAATATATATAATTTCATCGCTTAAGATTTAAGTTTGTGACGGCATATGTGAACTCGAAAAAGTCGCCGTCCGGGTAACAGTAGTGGAGTAATCCAGGAGTCTCGAAAAGAAAACCACTCCAGTAACAAATCGGTAAACGGTATAGACTTATATTCGGAAAACTTCGTACTTGTTCAAATTTTTTCCCAATTTTGAATTTCTGTTGAAGAGAATCTACGACATGTTCTTCAGCTACTTTGTCGCTTTTCCAACCTCCAAAACGGTTCAAAGTATTGGTGTCCGCACCACAATCTGCTAAGAAAATAGCTGCTGATCTGCAAAATGAATGACCGGTATCTGTTTTTGGATTTTTTAGTTTCATTGGTGTATCATCTTGATATGATATGAATGATTTATATTAACTTCAAATCAACACGTTCTATCTTAATATTTTTACATTCATATTCGTTGACTTTTATCTTCTGACGATGTACTAAACCATTTTTTATTCATTTTTGTACATATCATGCAGTGATGATAGTTAAGACAACAAAACTACGTTGTAATTCAAATAAACAAAATACTTCAATTTCTTTTTGCGGTAATTAATGTAACTAGATTATTTCCAGTCTAATAATGTTTTAATTGAGTAGAACGTACATATTACTGAAATCGTTCGTCTCTATTTTTTTTAGAAATGTCAAAAAATGATCACTCATGAATATAATCTTTTCTACTCATATACAAGGAAATAAGTATTTTTCTCACGGTTTACTCTATACGGTTCTTTTAATTTAGAGATAAAAGAAGAATTTCAAATTTACAATTTTCTTAAACATTCAATTAATTATTATATTTTCATTAATCTTCTTATGAACTTGTTTAATTTGTGTAGAGCATACAAAATAAATATATTTTAAAAAATTATGTGAAAAATGTTTGCATTTACTTATCATCTTCTATGAACAAAAGAAGGAATGGAAGAGACTAAAAAAATATAGGGGCCACTAAAAAAAATAGTTATTTCTTATATACATATGAATAGAAAAAAACATATTCTACTCAAGATGGAATCATATCATCTCGCCCCTTTCAAAATTTTAAAAATTCAGATACGAAATTTTTTATTCCTATACGAAATTTTTCATTATCTCTTCCAGAAGTCTCTTTAAAAATTTAATATCATTCGATTAAAAACTTTTTGACTTGACCTTCCTTCATCAATGTACTCAGTTTGATCTGAAAATATCCAATATTATTATGTGAGAACGCATTTCATTGGACATTTTTGTTCATCAGGAGCGTACACTTTATCCTCTAGTAACAAAAAAATATGTTGTTGGTTTCTCGAGCTGTTTCATTTTTATATAATTTTTTTCAAACTTTTAAGTAACTTTTACTTAAAAAAACAAGACATGGAGAAGAAAACTGGTTACACAACTTTTTAACAACCCTTATCTCTGAAATTTTAAAGTGTGCTCTTGACTTAATTTTATTATTATCTTTTATCTTAATTTTTCTGAATCTCTTACACAAACAATATAATTCTATTCACGACAACGAAAATTAAAAATCGACTCAAAAAATAATTTACTAGCGATTTTGCGTTTAAAAATTAAGAAACCTCCAGTCGTATCATCAGAGATTTATCTAAAACTGTATCGATTCACTATACCATTTCTTATTAAGCACTGCGATTTTTCTTGAATAATTTCCCGTTATTTAAAATTAAGTGATTTTATTATTCCCGGATCTGTGTTGTTTTCTTTAAAATTTAATATTTTCCTTTATTACAACAAACTGTTTTGATATGTGTATTAATCTCTGATATATCACTCTATGACGTATATACAGGGTGTAACTAAATAAGTGTAAAACATTTAAGGGGGTGATTCCTCATCGAAAAAAAGATAGGATCTTTCATATAAAGAAACTTCATTGGAGCATCCCTTGTTAAGATACAGCCCCTTAAAGGGGGTACATAAAATTTGTTTAACAATTTTTTTCACAAGCACTAAACAAGTTACAATATTGAAATTAACCTGACATTTTCTACTACCAAAAAGACACTTAGCCAGTAATTTATTTGGTTTACCCCATGGTTGTAAGGGGTGGAAAACGCAACCCCTAAAATTTATTTCCAACGTAATTTTTTGTCTTATTATTTTTTTACCATTTAAAAATTTATTTCCGATAGCCTGTTTCATTCTAAAAAAAAATGTCTCTTGAATTTTTTGCCCAAATTAAACCAGTTCGCAGCAAAAAATTATTTTACGAACAAGATACATATCGCCATAAAACGAAAATACGAAACTAATTTATCTAGTAGGCCGCCATTAGCGATACTGACAATTAAATTGGAATCAAGCTGTCAGTTTGTAAATTTTTGAAATTGAAGTAATACTAATTGTGTATTGTTCTGTTCTTAATTTGTTACTTTAATAATTCACTTGTTATTAAAATGGCATACACAAATGAGGAAATGGCTGATATGCATTACGTTTACGGTCTGTCGCAGGGGAATGGGTTAGAAGCTTCTACAAGATATGCTGAAATGTATCCTCAACGGCAGCATCCTTCACATAGAATATTTGTCTGACTTCATCAACGATTACGTGAATATGGTTCATTCAACAAAAGAACGCAGGATTGTGGTCGCCATCGAGAAGTAAGAACACCACAGCTTGAGGCAGCAGTACTTAATTTGATAGAAGAACAACCTACTACCAGTACTAGAAAGATTGCTTTCCAGCTAAATGTTGATCATATGACGGTATTTCGAATTTTAAAGGAACATCTCTTATACCCTTACCATCTGCAACGAGTACAGGCACTGTTACCGCGAGACTTTCCGAACCGTCTTGAATTTTGCAATTGGATGCTGGAAATGATTAGAAGAAATCGTGACTTTCTGAAGACGATCGAATTCACAGACGAATGTAGTTTTTCTCGGGACAAGATTATTAATTTTCATAATTACCACATATGGGCTGATGAAAACCATCACGCTATTGTCGAAACTAACCATCAAGAACAGTTTTCTCTTAAGGTGTGGGTCGGAGTTATTGGGGATTATTTAATTGGGCCTCATTTTCTACCTCCTCGATTAAATGGTGAGGCATACGTTCAATTTTTAAGAAAAGTGCATCCCCCCGTACTGCTGGAGGAAGTTCCTTTGGGCGTCAGAAGGGATATGGTTTTTATGCATGATGGGGCTCCCGCCCATTTTAGTCAAGTAGCACGTCAGCATTTAACTGAAACATATGCAAATCAGTGGATAGGTCGAGGAGGACCACAGAATTGGCCCGCTCGATCCCCGGATCTCAATCCTCTGGATTTGTCTACTTGGGGCCATTTGCAGCATTTGGTTTATCGTACTCCTGTTCGCGATGTAGAGGACTTAAGAAACCGCATTATCGATGCGTGCAGGGTAATTAGAGAGACTCCAGGAATATTTGAGCGAATACGTGGCTCAATGCGCCGACGTCTAGACGCATGCGTAATGTCTGAAGGTAGACATATTGAACATTTACTATGATTTCTACATGTTGTATGTTTTGTTATTATTAAATTAGTTTTGATTATTCCCCTTTAATCATTTAATGCAGGTAGTAACTACAAAATAACAGTAAATCCAGTCCGCATTTATGACGATGTATCTCTGTAGTTGTTCGTAAAATAATTTTTTACTGCGAACTGGTTTAATTTGGGCAAAAAATTCAAGAGACATTTTTTTTTAGAATGAAACAGGCTATCGGAAATAATTTTTTAAATGGTAAAAAAATAATAAGACAAAAAATTACGTTGGAAATAAATTTTAGGGGTTGCGTTTTCCACCCCTTACTACCATGGGGTAAACCAAATAAATTACTGGCTAAGTGTCTTTTTGGTAGTAGAAAATGTCAGGTTAATTTCAATATTGTAACTTGTTTAGTGCTTGTGAAAAAAATTGTTAAACAAATTTTATGTACCCCCTTTAAGGGGCTGTATCTTAACAAGGGATGCTCCAATGAAGTTTCTTTATATGAGAGATCCTATCTTTTTTTCGATGAGGAATCACCCCCTTAAATGTTTTACACTTATTTAGCTACACCCTGTATTTTGGTCTCTACATTTACCAAAAACTATTATTATGTATTATTTAATAAACGATTCTTTTATTCTGCTTCTTTTTACCTGTATATACGCCTTTTTTTAGGATTATGTGTGCTTACATAACTTCTTTACAAAAATATTTTGACACTTGTGAATTTACAAATATATTTTTCTTCATACGCATAATAGTCCTTAGCACTGAACAGAGGGGAAAACAACTAATTTCGTCTCAGAAACTGATCTGTAAGACTCTTCTAGATGCTTAATGTTATTCTATTTCTGTTTATCAACGGTTATGTTAGGTAATGTTTAATTAATATCCTTTGGCTTATTCACACAAAGTTTCTTAACAATATCTTAATAGTCAAAAGAGATGTCAATGAGATTAAGGTTAGGTTTTCTGTATTAGTTGTAGAAAACTCGAAGCACCAATTATATTCACGCTCATGAAACCACATAATACAGAGGATATAAATCGAGAACTAACTTACATTTAAATCCTCAATTCAGCATGTTCTTTTCCTGTCCCAATGAAAGATAGTGTTTATTAATCTACTTCAAATTGCCTTTTCCATTTCTTCCTTTGTTTTAACTAATTTAGTTATTGTTAGAGAAATATCATTTATAATATTTATCAGAAATTGTTTATACGTTTAAGTAAATATATTTCTTATTTTTTCATAGATTACTGTTTAATTTGCAGTTGCTGAGTTTTTTAGTACCTGTTTGAAGTTGTAAACAGTAAAATTATAGATTAAATAAATATCGAGAAAGGTCAAGGAATTCTACGTTAGGTAGTTTAAAAATAATTACACAACCCCACGAAAAAAAGTCGTAATCTGGATGACTGACCATGGTATTCCAATGTATTTTTCGACGCTGAATCCGAATCCGAGATCGAAAAAGTTCGTATACCCCTTAAATTTATTTTTGTGTAGAGCCAAACACATCCCTTAAATAGAGGTAAAGTTATGAATATCAATTTTTTGAGTATTTAAATTTGGTGTTCTTAATACATTATTCATTACTTCCCCCCCTATTCTTTCCCAGATTGGCAAAGATTTTGTCGAATATTGCTTTAACATGTTTCTTTTCTAATAAATTTTTTCTAGTTATTTTTATACTTGGTTCTTCTTCATATTCAGTATGACTCTCACTGATCTTGGTTTTCTGACAATTTGGAATATGGTTCTCATTGTTTGAGTTAAAATTTTTGGTATCTTCTATTTTCCTTGCCTATTTTCCATCAGACTGATACGTTTTGACTTACGTCTTGTATTATTGCAAATACATGTTCAACTTCATTGATAATTTCCATGTTCTAATGTGTTGCTTAAATCGAAAAAACCATCTGCAGTAATTGAATGTCTCAGTTTGTCTTTTCCTATGTTTGTTTCAAAAGTTGTTGAAAAATATTTTTTTTCATTACAGATGCAGCATTAAAAATTTGACGATCGTTACAATATGCAAACTTCGGTAAAATATAATTCTTAGGCGATTGTGGTTTGGCGGTCCTCAAATCTGGCTCGTTTATGTAAAGCCACGTAATTCCATTAATTTATCATGAAAAAGAATGATTAAAGAGTTGCCAGTAAAATTTCCGGCTGTAGGTCCGAGGCCGCAATTATGGGAATTGATCGTCACTGACAAGTTCCCTTAGAGAGGGAGATTATTGGAAAATGGACGTTATGTGGCTAGTCGTGAGGCAGGTGATGTAGCGAGCAGCGAAGAGCAACCCATTCCACTCACGAAAGATTAATTATGGCCCATCGTACCGACTTATATCACAGATTAAAGCCAATTGTTCGAAACGGGAGCTGGAACTTTGTCTCCAAANCCTTAAATAGGGGTAAAGTTATGAATATCAATTTTTTGAGTATTTAAATGCTGTCCTTACTACATTATTCATTACTTCCCCCCCTATTCTTTCCCGGATTGGCAAAGATTTTGTCGAATATTGCCTTAACATGTTTCTTTTCTAATAAATTGTTTTCTAGTTATTTTTATACTTGGTTCTTCTTCATATTCAGTATGACTCTCACTGATCTTGGTTTTCTCATATTTTGGAATATGGTTCTCATTGTTTGAGTTGAATTTATAACAATATAACATAATTGAATGTCTCAGTTCGTCTCCTCCTATCTTTGTTTCAAAGGTTGTTGAAAAATATTTATTTCATTACAGATGCAGCATTAAAAATTTGACGATCGTTACAATATGCAAACTTCGGTAAAATATAATTCTTAGGCGATTGTGGTTTGGCGGTCCTCAAATCTGGCTCGTTTATGTAAAACCACGTAATTCCATTAATTTATCATGAAAAAGAATGATTAAAGAGTTGCCAGTAAAATTTCCGGCTGTAGGTCCGAGGCCGCAATTATGGGAATTGATCGTCACTGACAAGTTCCCTTAGAGAGGGAGATTATTGGAAAATGGACGTTATGTGGCTAGTCGTGAGGCAGGTGATGTAGCGAGCAGCGAAGAGCAACCCATTCCACTCACGAAAGATTAATTATGGCCCATCGTACCGACTTATATCACAGATTAAAGCCAATTGTTCGAAACGGGAGCTGGAACTTTGTCTCCAAAACCCACCTTAAACTCTCTAACTCATTATTTGAATATTAGTAGGTTTCGTTTTGCATGGCGCTACTCTAAAGTATGTCTAATTAGAACTCTGGCACAGTGGAATATTTATTGAGATTAAACGATTTAAACTGAATATACGCCTTTTGTAATGACTTTATGGTTTGAATAACCATAATAATTTGTTTCAAAAATAGTTATTGGCAAACCCAAGTAGCACCTTATGTTAGAATTACGTAATGTCTGGCTTTATTTGGTCTCATTTGTAATTACGACTAAACTTAGATGATTTAAAATTTACTTAAAATTGACTTATTTGCATTGTAAATATTTTATGTTGAGCCAGAACAGAAAAATGGTAAGGAAATGCGGGTACCTAAAAAAAAATGTAGTACCTACACATACAAGTGGGACTTCCTAGAAGCTGAGTAGATTAGAATTTCAAAATCAGTCCCTTAAGATATGTAATTTTGTACCAAGGACATTTAAATAAAGGGGACTTATTTATTTACATTTCTAGATGAAGCCTGGTCTATTCACAGTCTAATTGTATCATTGTTGTCAGCTGTATAATTATACTGGAAATGTACTTAATATTTTTATCGCAATTTTCATCACAATTGTGAAAATTATTATTATAGGATAGTATTATTAAGTTATGCATACAATATTGTTAAATTCTGTACATATTAAACTATTTTTCATTTTTCATATTTGCCATGTTTGAAGACTTGGCAACTACGCAATAATTTGTAGCGTGTTCCTCGTTCGTTCTGCCGTGGTTGGCAGAATATGGCGTCTCTTGTTAGAAAATAGTTGTGATTTTAGTAAGTGAAACGTGATTAGTGTTTATACATGTATTTTGGATAAACTTTTAAGGTGTGAATATGGTTAGACAGTGCAGAATTTGTAAGAAATTGGATTATAAACATCCACATCAGCTATCCTTCCACAGGTAAGCGTGCTTGAAGGTGACTTTGGAATGTATATGCAACTGTGGCCATTGTCGTGCGTGTGGGTAACTTTTATTTGAATAACGGTAAAATTTTATAAAACTGAC
>NW_019417133.1:77149-130006 GCF_000390285.2 Anoplophora glabripennis
TTTAGTATCATAAGGCAAACAATTAGGAAAATCATTGATATATATCAAAAACAGTAACGGACCCAATATGGAACCTTGTGGAACTCCATGTTCAATATTTTTTATGGATGATTTCACATTATTATATACAACATACTGTAATCTATTACTCAAATATGATCTCAATAAATCCGAACTGTACGATGAAAAACCATAATTATGTAGCTTATGTATAAGAATTTCGTGTGATACACAATCGAAAGCTTTTGTCAGATCTAAAAATTGACTAGCAACGTATTTCCCTTCTTCAAAACTATTGTTTATTGTGGATGTTAGACAATCTATGGCTAGTGTGGTCGATAGATTACTTCGAAAACCGAATTGTTGAGGATTGAAAAGTCCCCGAGTTTCAAAATAATTATTAATTATTTGTATTTTTAAGATAGTTTCATATATTTTAGCTAGATGAGGTACTACAGAGATAGGTCTAAAATTTTTAAACATTGGGGGAAAACATTTTTACGTATACAATAATAGTTAATTAAATCAGTACAAGGTATTAATATTGGGTCAATTATTTTAAATATAAAAATCGACATGTCTGAATAGGTATATTTTTTAATATTTTTCTAAACGATTTTGTTTGCTTTAATTTAAAAAACCCTAAGTATATTTTGGTATACTTTTTAAGGATAACCCATACAAAATTCGATATCGTTATAAAATTTCATATTGTGAAATTAAAAATTAGAAAGTTAATATGGGTTTTCATTTGTAACTAATAATCTGGTCTCTACATATGCAATAATAATTGGAAGCATATAGGAATTTGTTTAATACCTAGCTTCAGTTTCGAAAGCGATTGGCAGTCTGTTCAATATGAAGTTGCTTTAAAAGAGAAATTAATTTAAAATCAATTTCCTAAAAATGCCACAGCAAGCACATGGAATAAAAGCAATTTTCCTTTGAACTTTTCAACCAAGTTTTTTTTTCGGAAAGGTACGGTTCTATCAATCAATATTGAAATTGACGATGAAAATGTCTGTGTTCTTCGTTTGAGCTAAGAAAAGGTAATTGTATTGTATTAAAATGTGACAGCGTAAGGTTTTTTAAAAGTTAATATAACATATTTTTCTTAAAAAGATAATTTGAGGAATCGCCTGCAGGTTTCGATTTGTAGAGAGATTTTTGTTGTACAGATTTAGTTAGAAATTTTAAAAAGAAAGAAAGGTATAGTAGGTACAACATAAATCTATACGATGTGTTTTAGGAGAAAATAATTTTGAGATCAGACAGTAATGTTTATGATTATAACAATAGTGTTAAAATATGTATGTAGTTATAATAAAAAAGAATACTCATTGAAACAGTTTTTTATATGTATGCATTATATTACTACATACTCGATTTAGTAATATCCGTTAAGTTACATTTTACAAAATAGGAGCAATGCCATTAATAATTTTAAACATCAGATATTTTGGTGATCAATAGTCCCAGATTTTCTGGAATAGTTCCCCATTTTCATTTCGATTGCTCTCACATTCATCAATTCGAAAAGTGTCAGAACCACACAAATATAATCAGATCCCCTCGGTTTTCGGTCACGGGATTATCAGGAAGTGGTAGTATTAATTTCGTTAATGGAAAAAATTTATATTAATTTATTTAATAATAATTGAAATCTGCGATATCTTACACATATTTTAAATGACAATGAGCACATTTCAATAAAACAATTATGTTGATATTATTAAACATTTCACAAATTACTTATGAAGGAAATGTTGTAAATATCAGAGGTTATTTATTTGTGGCATAGTTTCAGTTTTTTCTCTGTGTAGGTATTTGGATATTTTGCCATACCTACGCGAAAAAATTTAAAAATTAATTAAACAAATCCTTCAGCTCAAAAGGTTGTTTCATGAATCTAGTTTTGTCTAATCAAAACTCTGACTAAAAAGCTACCCTCGGAGAACACTATGGGTCAATCGGACCCACAAAAATTTTTTGATCGTGAAATTGGTAAAGAAATTTGAAAAGTAGGCGGTCCATTAGATTTTGGTAATATAGTTCGACTTCCCAACTATAGTTTAAAATGCTTGCCATGATCAGCAGAGCGCTCAGTTGTCGTTGAAAAGTGCTCGAAATCGGCGTTGGGTAAGCGTGACCCAGGTGTGTACCTACTGTCAATTTTTAAAACATTCAGTTATTTTTTATGACCATTATTGCAACGGTTGTGCCGGAGAAAAATAACGCTTGTAAAATATTTTCAGGATTTATAGTTATTTTGAATAAATAAATATACTTTTTTACATTAAATATTTAAATATTTTCTTCATTTACGTGAAGAGCAAGAACTTTTTTCCGTTTTATTTGAAAAATTCACGTATTTTTGCTCCCAAAAAATGCACCTCTAAATTTAAAAAAATGTATCTTTCTTTAAAGGTGCAGTATAGGACTATTTCTTTTATTATTTTAGCGTACTTCCAGAGTTTCCACATAAATTTTTAGATCAAAGTATTAAGATTTAAAAGAGTTGAAATTTTTTTCGTAAAATTCAATTAAAAAAAAATGCGATTTTTTTAACCTTGTTAATCAACAACGATTAAATATTTCTATCGGGTCTTATTGAAGTCAATCTGTCCAACTATTGCAGAATGGTGCGTGTGTTCTCCGTGATCGGGAAAATAGGTGTGCTCTCGGAGGGGTAAAATTTATCATGTCTCAAATTTGATACCAAGCATTTTATTTAAATTTACTTATTAAAAAAATATCAAAGTAGACTGCTCAGTTTAAAATTTGGTAGATGTGTATATTTTATTAGTAAATAACTTTTCCTGATACAATTTTTCATATTTTATACGAAAATTGGATTTTGGTTACACAGAAATGGTTATTTTAAATTTAAAATTACTTTTTAATCATATTGAATTGTTTTTCAAAATGCCAAATTTCAAGTAATTTTTTTTTATTAATACCAGCAGTTAAGATTATCTGGAAACACCCTGTGCATATTAAATGTCGGACAATGATTAGTTTTATATGTTTCTTGGTTCAACTCGGTAAAATTAATAGTTTAGGAAATATTTGTGATTTTATGTCATAGTGTACATTGAGCGGCGCCTCCACCATTTTTTGTTTTTAATTTTTTACTGGACATAGTCACTATGTTAGAACCGTACATATTTTTAAAATAAGAGCCTAGAAAATCTTACTGGCTGCTAATGGAATTTTCACTAACAAAATTTGACAAATACACTTTACACATAACACAAAATAGAAAAACAAAACAAGAATAAGTTAAAGTAAGTTAAAAAAACAATTTAAAAGCAAGAAAACTATCAAAATACATTTTCAATATGGGTAATTTCCACCTCCACACATTTCCTAAGTCTGCGTATGTTATTTGTTTGTACACGAAAAAGCAATTTTGGGATATGCCCAATATTATCACAATGGAAATTAATTCTTTGTAGCAATTCATCCCTTGTACTGGAGTTGCGTACACTAAACTTCCCGACGGAAGAAGTCCATTGGGTTAAAGTCTGGAGAATGTGGTAGCCATGAAATTGGGCCTCCTCTCCCAATCCATTTATTATTAAACACAATGGAAAAATAACTTCGTGCAGCAATATTGAAATGGGAAGGAGCCCCATCGTGCATGAACCAAACGATTCTTCGGATGTCTAATCGAACATCGTCTTATAGTAGCTGTAAATTATTTTGCAAAAACTCCAAATACCGTTCTCAAAAACGTATGGACCTATTAAATTATTACCCTTTTTCGTGTACATACAAATAACATTTGTATGTAGCCTTGGGATGTGTGTGGAGGTGGAAGATGTCCATATTGAAAATAGGTTTTTTTAATTATTTTTTGAACTTACTTTAACTTATTCTGGTTTTGTTTTTCTATTTTGTGTTATGTGTGAAGTGTGATTGTCAAATTTTGCTAATGAAAATTACATTAGCAGATAGTAAGATTTTCTAGGCTCTTATTTTAAAAATATGTTTGCTTCTAACATAGTAAGTGCAAATAAAAATTAAAAACAAAAAATAGTGAAGGCGCTGCTCGATGTGCACTGTGACATATAATCGCAAATATTTCCTAAAGTGTTAATTTTACCGAGTTGAACCAAGAGGGTATTATCGTTGGCAAATTCTTCAGGGAACTTATTTTTGAAACAGGCAGATTGCGGTCGTCATCTATGTAAATATTCTGGGCATAGTCCGTCTCTGGCGCTCTGGGCATGATGAAGTTTCAATTACAACATCAAAAATAAGCTATATGTATGTTTTATCGATCACCAAATTTGCATCATGCTGAAATTAATGATTTAGAGACTAAATGAAAATAACTTTTTTATTTTCACTTTTGAGGACCCGTAACATGTTAACGAAGGCCCGTATGAAAAATATGTATATGAAGAACTGATATTATTTTGACCTCATATATTTTTATTCGACTTTTTTGTATAAAGTACCAGGACACCCTGTATACAGTTTAACCTAAGGAAGTGATCCTACTGAAAGCAGCTTTCTGAGTTGGCCGTTAGCCTTGTCGGCCTGCCTGACATCTAAATCTCGAATATTTTCGAATATTACCAAGTTTTCGTTCATGCGGTTATATTATTTATGTGTTAATGTAATGTTCTTCATTTTAATTTCTCTTTGGCTTCCTTAAAAGGGATCCTTCGCGGAATTCAGCGAGGGGCCCTAAATATAGCCAGTCCGGTACTGGACTATTTCTTTATAGATTCCTTTGATATCGAAATAAAACAAACATCCAGTCTACCATTTGTTTCTAAAGAGATAGTTAAAATGTTATATGCATTCTTATGTACAATATAATTTACAATACCCTTATTAAGTAGTACAACGTTAATAACGAAGGGAATGAGAAGAACTTAATAGTAATAATAAAATAATAATAATAAGCATTTATTCAAGTTAGCCTTTACAGGATATGAAGAGTGAGTAGGAATACAGAAGAATAAAAATTGAAATACAATTTAACAAAGTTTGTTTTAACGATTGTCATAATTGTAAAATTCTTGCAAACTGTAAAAACAGTTTTGTAAGAGGAATGAGCGAAGCTCCTTACGAAATTTATTAATGTTTCTCTCTTCTCGTATCGGTGTCGGTAAATTATTAAATATCGTTCAATAGAGATAGAAAGGCCCTTTCTTATACATAGATAAATTAAATTTATTTATCCGTAAGTTGTATTTCCCTCTTGTATTATGATTATGAACATTGTCATGCCTGGGAAACAGGTTACTATTCCTTTTGATAAAAACACTTGCTTCATATATGAGGACACATGGAAGTGATAAAATTTTATCACTTATCAGTGTGGGGCGACATGACTCCAAGGGTTTCAAAGAAAATATTAACCGAATTATTATTTTTTTTTTGGTAAATAAATACTCTTTGAAAGTCACAACTAGATCCCCAATAAATTATTAGATATTTCATATGAGAGTAAGCCAGTGCAAAATATATATTTAGTAAATATTGTCTATTCATACAACCCTTCAGATTTCTTATGGCAACAAAGGCTAATTTAATTTTGTTTAATACATGGTTGCTCCAGTTAAGATGTTCATCTATATATAATCTTAAGAATTTAGTAGTGTCAACATTATCAATAACATAGTTATTAATTTTTACTAAAATGTTCGGATATTCGTGCCTTTTGTGAAAAAATATGTATTTAGTTTTGGTGGAGTTAACTATAAGCACCATCCATAAAATTGTTGAAGGGTCAAACTTACTTTCTCTTGCAGTTCATCAGGTGATGAAGCAGCAATGCAGATTGTTGTATCATCCGCATATAATACAACGTTAACATTCTCTGTGAAAGACTGATCCATGTCATTAACAAACAAAATAAAAATTAATGGAGATAACACACTCCCTTGTGCGACCCCTAGGTTAATTTGTTCTGTATTTGAAAAATTATCGTTTATTTTTACTATGATTTTTCGGTCTGACAGAAAGGAGTAGATCCAATCATTTATCGGTTGCCTTATACCCAAATTAATTAATTTTCTTATTAAAAAATCCTTACTGACACAATCGAAAGCTTTCGTCAGGTCGAAAAAAAGAGTTATCACATAGGTTTTTATCAAGTGAATCATAAATGTGGTTTATTAATGAGAGTATGATATGAATGAGTGTATGTTGAATATTTAGGTCGAAATAAAATAGTAGGTTGCAAATCCTCGTTAAAGTAGTCATGTTTATGTTGAACATTAACTATCAGGAGACCTTCCTCTGTTTGTCTTTTGAATCTGGTACTTGGACGCGCTTAGGTCGACACTTAGTCAACAGCAAACATTGGGCGGTCCACCATGCGATGTACTCTCAAATGCAAATAGACAGTGTTAACATTCTCTGACTACGCCCTGGGTTTATCGATCAACAAAATTGACAGAGGATGGATATGTGTCGGGGCCCGAGGCGCTCATTTTTTATTAAGATATTAGGTATGTGGTATTCGAGTAAATTGCTGGCATTTCAGTCGGCTTATGCTTGGTGAGTTTATTCCGTTTCTATTTATGTAGGTAGTTTAATATTTACCAACTCTTGGTTAACGCAGTGTGTAATTCACGTATTTGAAAATCATTAATGGAAATTCGATATTTAATTCAGTCTCGTAAACTCTATTGGAGAGCTTAAAGCTAATTTAATATTTCAGTTATGGGGATTCTCCAAACTACCCAAATATATACAGGGTGATTCACAAACGGTGACCAAAAATGAAACCTCAGTTCGTTTTTTAAGTTTTACTCGAAAATCAGGCTTTTTTCGAAAAACATAAGAGAGTAGTAATTTGTAGAAAATTGAAAGACGAATTCGAAAATATTATGATTGTTACCGTAAAGCAGTGGCGTACCATTTTATTTAGAAAAATATGCCACCTATACCCCGTCTCTCCGCCACTGGAGAATCTAAATTTTAGAAAAAGGCCTCAGATCTTGAAAAATATTTACATAATTACATGTGTCCAATTTCAAATTATTTTACTTAAATTATTCAAAAAAAAAATAAAATATTTTTTAAGTTTAACACCCTGTATCTTTTTAACAAAGCGTCCTAGATAAAAATTTTATATGATGAAAGACTCCCTTAAAATTCACCAAATAATACGAGATTTCATTTGCGTTCACCGTTTGTGAATCACCCTATACAATGTTTCTCGATTTGGTTTTAAACTCACCAGAAACATACACTGTGACCTATTTTTAAATCCTGTAAAATCTTTATTTATTGTGCGATTTTAGCCGAATTTCTTTTAATATGAAGTGCGCATTGTGAAGGAAAATGAGCGTGATCCCACAAAACCTAAAGCGTACTGCGTCCGTTTTTAGGAGTAAAATTCTAATATTTCATATTAGGGATTTTTTGAGAAAAAATATACAATGCGTTTCGCTTAAAGTCGGAAAACCTCCGTATTTAGGATAGCGTTGACCGATTTTCAAAATTCTTTTTTTATGTGATAGTACTCAAAAAGGTCTACTTTTTTATATTATATTTTTTGTCATTTGACCTTTTCCACGGCCTACTATTATTAAGAAAAGACCCTCAAAAATCAAAAAAAATATATTAGACATTTTTTTAAGAAAGAAATGGATAGCATTTTCGATTTGATCACATCTCAAAACCCTAAATACAAAGTTTTATTATTATATCTTATACAGAGTGTTCACAAAATAGGTGCAAACTTTGAAAAATTTGATTCAGTTTCATCGATTTAACTCATACAGGGTGCTCACAATAAGACAGCCAAATTTTACATTATATATAATATACCAGGAATGAGTTTCATAACGAAATAAAATTTAAATATTACTATTTTCTATTAACTCACCATCATTTGCTGTTCAATTCGTCCCCTCTTATTTGTAATAACTCTCCTCAACTGTTGTGGTGTTATTTGTCGACATGCTTGTCTAATTCTATTACATAAATCTTCTCTGTTCTGGGGCCTAGTTTTATACTTTATTTTTCACAATTTCCCATAAAAAGAAATCAAGAGGCGTCAAGTCTGGAGTCAGAGCAAGTGTAAGAGAAATAAGACGGTTACAATATTGCTACTAATGATCGTAGTTTTTAAAATAACATAATGTTTACTGATTAGGCTACATTTACTACCAATGGTGTAGTTTCATCCCAAAATTGCAGGTACTGGTCTACAGAGAACCCACACTGGGTAATTTATTGTAATAGAGAATGCTCGCAAAAAATTAATGTGTTTTGTGGGATTTTATGTGATCATATAATCGGGCCCTTCTTTTTTAAAGTTAATCTAAACGCAGAGATTTTTTTGAATTTTTTAAATAATGATTTCTGGGATTCAGTACATGCACTTCCTCTTCATATAAGACAGTACCTATACCTTCAACTAGATGGAGCACCTATTAATAATGCGATAATAGTACGTCATTGGTTGAATGAGAATTTTCCGAGAAAATGAATAGCTCGCAACAGTCCGTTAGTTGAGTTGCCGTCAAGATCTCCAGACTCCACGCCTCTTGATTTCTTTTTATGGGGAACTGTGAAAAATAAAACAAGGTCCCAGAACAGAGAAGATTTATGTAATAGAATTAGACAAGCATGGCGACAAATAACACCACAACAGTTGAAGAGAGTTATTAGAAATAAGAGGAGACTAATTGAAAAATGCATAGCAAATGATGGTGGGCTAATAGAAAATAGTAACATTTAAATTTTATTTCGTTGTGAAACTCATTCCTGGTATATTAAAAGTAATGTAAAATTTGGCTGTCTTATTGTGAGCTCCCTGTATGAGTGAAATCGATGAAGCTGCATGGATATACCTTCGGTAAATAAAATTATGAAAAAATACCTTCAAAATATTTTCCGCTGTTAATACAGGAGTTTGCACGTATTTTGTGAACACCCTGTATAAGATATAATATTGAAACTCTGGATTTAGGGTTTTGAGGTGTGATCATATCGAAAATACTATCCATTTCTTTGGGGATCTTTTCTTAATAATAGTAGACCGTGGAAAAGGTCATATGTCAAAAAATATATTTTTCAGTACTATCACATAAAAAAAAGAATTTTGAAAATCGGCCAATGCTATTCTAAAAACGGAGGTGTACCGACTTTAAGTGGAACACAATGTATCTATGCCACTGCATTTAGAACCCCCCAAAACGGCCCAATACCAAATTTTATTAAAAAATTTAAATAATACCTAACGATTTTGTAGCCAAATAAAAAATTCACGTCTTTACTTTTTTTCATTAATTTATTGTTGATATCAAGTTATCCAAGGAGCAAAACAAAAAATGAGGTAGTTAGTTAATTATAAAAAGTGACAAATTAGTGTGTAGTAAAGTTTATCGCGTGTTAATAACTATGGAAGATATACCATTAAGAGACAAAATAGAAATTGTACGACTTGTTGACGATATTGTGCGTTCCGCATGATATGCTGCAATAGATTTTAATGCTAGTCACCCAGACAAATAGTAATTTGGAGTAGTGTACAGTAGGTATATTAATAAAGTTTTCAATGAAACAGGCTGGGTATCAATAAATTTACATAAAACTAGACAATTTTGAGAAATACTAGCCAAATTTTACAAAATTTTAATAGTAATCCCTGGGCTAGTATTAGAGTGGCTAGTTTAAATCTTAATATCTCTAGTGAAAGTATCAGAAGGTGCCTGGCAAAAAATAAAATAAAAACTTTTAAAACAAAATTTGTCCATATTTTGGAATTAGGAGATGAAGAAAGACGTTTGGAGTTTTGTTATTGTTATTATACATTAATTTTAAGTGAAATTTTATTTAGTGATGAGGCGAGGCTACATTTACTAGAAATGGGGTAGTTTCGTCCCAAAATTGTCATCATTGGTCAACTGAGAATCCAGAATGCATTATAAACGCAAAGAGGCAATATTCTCAAAAAGTTAACATTTGGCGTGGAACACTGAATAATTGGTTGGCCCTTCTTTCTTGAATGAGAATAGATTTTAAGATTTTCTTAATAATGAATTTCGGAAGCCATTAAATGATTTGCCTTTAAGAAATCTCCTTAATTTGAAGTTTCAGTTAGATAATAGCCCTATTCATAATGCTGCTGCGGTGAGAGAATGATTAAACAAACAATTTGAGAATTGTTGGATAGGACAAAATAGTCCTTTAATTGAGTGACCACCGGGATCCCTGGACTTGACGCCATTAGATTTTTTTCGTTGGTATTTATTGAAATAAAAAGTTTATAAATCAAGGTCATAAATTGTACACGAACTTCGTGCTAGGATAATGGAAGCCTGTGCTGAAATTACCACAAACCAAATTCAAAAAGTAATTACGAACGTGCGTAAAAGAATTGAGAAGTGCATAGAAGTAAATAGTGGATTGATAAAAGTGACAAGAATATAATTATTTAATTTTTGTTGGTTTCAGTTTCATTAATTTATTTTTAAATTTGTCAAAACTAAGATTATTAATAATTATTATCAATACTACACTACTACAGTTTAATTAATTTCATTTTTTTTTGTTTTTGCAACAATTGCCTCTGATTGTTGTAGAAAATGGCTGGAAAATTTACATTTTGTTGATATGCTACTTGCGCTGTGTTTCTGAGAAGGAAACTGTGGAAGAAGTGTGGATGAACTAACAAGTTTGAAAGTTAAATTAATTGCCTACTACTGACTTTTTGATTAATTTCTAATGAACGCTGTTAAAATCTTGTGTCAGTTAATACGGGTTTTCTTGAGTACCATAAAATTTAACAAGAGTAAAAAAATAAATTCTGCTGTGAATTACTATTTTCCAAATCGGTCGATGGAAAAAAGTTCTGAACAATCATCCCCAAGTGCTTCAATTAACTTTAAATCATAGTCAAAGAAGACCAGTAATAAACCTAAATCGTGTACCAAATTTGGTTCTTCTTCTTTTCATTACTAGTAGCTTCTATTACGCAATTTCTGATATCTCTATAATCATTTTATAGGTATCCTTTTTTGCAAAAGTTTGTTTGCGTCTTATTAATTATAAAGTGCGTGTTTGCCATGGAGAGTTATTCTAATTGCACGAAAAGCTGCATGCTTATAAAATGGCTGGGTTAGTTCAGAATTAAAATAATTAACAATATCATTTACAGTATTTAAATGAAAACGTGGTCACAAGTAATGGAATGCAAATCCTGACAAAACAAATTCTCACAAATATCTCTAAATCCTGTGTATGTTATATATAAATACTTTACTGATTTCTTTGATTTTGTTCAAGTAGGTAATATTATAAAAACGAGAAAATGATCCAAAATAATCGAAACAAACTCCAGAGAGTTCATTACCTCAACATTTGAAGCGACGAATACGTCTAAAATAATAGCTGAATTGAAAGTAACCATTGCAGGCTCTTTTACAACATGAACTAGTGAAGAATTCATTAAAATGCTGAACATTGCGATCCATCCAAAATCCTGCAAATATAAAAATTTTCGTTTGCGGCATCAGAAAGAAGAGGCAGGCCTATAAATACACGAATGAGATCATAAAATCTGAAAATTTAGAAAAATTATTTGTAGATTGTTGCGAGCGCGTCTTTTATATGAACTATCAATGTAAAAACTTAAAGTAAAAGTTTCACCCTTTCTTTAATTGTCCCTAAAATCCCGGTCGAATACTTCTAATAGGTAGTTAATTAACAATTAACGTTATAAAAAAACTATCTTGGGAACAAAGAGGTGTAGGTGATTTCTCCTTTTTTTAAATTACAGTAGAAATAATCTCTATTTAACGCAGAAAGAGCGAATTCCCGAGCGGTTTTTGCCAGAGCCTGGAACAATTTGTTTATAGCGCTGTTTCGCACGTCCTATTTTGTTAGTTGTAAAGGGCCACTTAAATGTGAAATTTTTCTTTTTGGATCAATTAGAACCTATATTTACGATATTAACTTCTAAAATTAACGTTTAGTAATTAAACAATTAGTTGCAAAAAACGAACGAAATTAATTAACAAATACCTGGAACAAAAATATCAATCGAATCGACCTTTCGCACACATGTTGGTTACAGGATTCTCCGTCTTTTCCATGAATTTCATCAACATTCATCGCTTTTTGCAATAATAATGGGCAGTTTTCGAAAACTGATTTTTCCGCGTTCGACCTTTATTTTACAGTTAACAAATTAGTGAAAAATTACACTAGGTACCTTAAATTGTAGGTAATTCAATTTCCTACAACAAAAAATAACTAATACTCCGATAGGTCGTTTAGATTTTTGTGGGCAGTAAAAAAATTGAAAAAAGTACAGTTGTACGTACATTTGCAACTTATTTGCAATTTGCCAACTTAGCATTACATTACATAATTAGGTCATGTTTTCAAGTATTCAATTCTGCAGAAATTATAATATACCTACATAATGTTGTAATAGCTCAAATTTAATAAATGATTTTATATTTAAACCAGGCCATAATATAGTGTTTAAAATAATCGATTTTTAATTTTCATATACTTATCTTAAATAAATTTTTTCTCTCTTCTCTCTGCGCCTGTATTTGCGAAATGGTCGGTTTTAACATGTTTGAAAGAGTCTCATCATTTACCATTTACCATGTTATCAAGATACAATTTATTACGTACTGTATAAAAGGTTTGAACAAAAGAAAAATCGTTCAAATCCAAATAACAAGGCGGCAATAAAACAGAATCGTGGAAACACGAATGCCGTCCTACAAAATGAGTGTAACTGATCAGTAATGATTAACGCCATTCAGGCGATAACCCTTATCGCCTGGCAATTGGAGGTTTTCAAGCATGCGCAAGTCTAAAAAAGGGCCGAACTCTAGAGGAAAATACATTTAAAATGTCGAGGTCAAGTAAAACATGGATTTTTAAACGCTGACTGTGTCATAATTATTATTTATTTCTTTATTCTTACAGTTCTACATTCTCTTTACACGGTACTTTTTGATGACCTACATAATGAATAATTTGTTTCATTTATTTAACAACATTGTTCAAACGCAAATATATTTGTATAATAACGTAAGGGTGACTTATTAGAACAATTATATTAATTTTTAACTGGCGATTAGTTTTCCATATAAAATACCACCTTCAAAATTTCAAAGCGGTCCTTGTTTATTCATTTTTTACGTCTAGTTAGTTTAGTTCAACGACTCGGTTAGAAAATATGAACGTATTAGATGACATTGTAACGCAAAATTGCAAAGAACAACATTTCCGGTGTTGTACAGCAAAATGCAAGTACATGGTGCGGAAATATGCGCTTATATTTCCCAAGAGACGTGTACGAAATCGAAGAGTAGTATTATAAACTATCTGAAGACTGCTGGATAGAATCCTTCAGTACAACGTCATGTAACAGTTGACAAAGAAGTTCTACAGCTAGTGGAATAAGATTCCTCTAAAGGGATAAGATCTAAAGCTATCTCAAAACCTGGCCAGAAGAATTTTGACCGAAAACTCATTGTAACTATACCGTACAAACTCTGGAAAGTTGAATTGTACCACTTGCGACCTCTTTAAGGACAGCGCTGGTAGAAAAACCTTTGGACAAGGTTGTATAGTATCACATTAATAGGAACATATCGCTAAGAGGCATGCATACTTAGCTATCCTTCGAGACACATTAATTGAATGTTTGAATTTAGCCCCTGGTTCATGCATGAAGAAGTATTTCTTCACTGCAGCCATGAAGTTTGTGCCTTTTTTATGCCGATTATCCAAGGCGTTAGTTTGAAAGCAATATATTCTCAATGATAAATCATTTAATGCATGTTAATCTATTGAGTATTCCTTGAACATAGTAAGTTATAGTTATTGTAAATATGGTTATACTATTGAAAATTAAAATAATCATTTTATTGAGTCAAACATCAACACTCTTTGGAATCCATAATATGATTTAATGATAAAAATAATTGAGGAAATAATGTTATATGGTCAATTTTATTATTGTTTTGAAGATAGATATTGCAAATACGCAGCCTCTTGGGTTACTCTACAATAACCTTGTTATGTGAACACATACATAATGTATATCGACGGTATACATCTGCTGCAGCGGGAGTAGAACCAACAGCCGAATACCTATAACGATCCAGTTTATTTCTTGATTCGCGCCTTTTAACATCTCGACTAGCACAACTCCTATTACTGCGCTAATACATTTTAGGGTATAACTTTATCTAACATATTAGTACAATCGTATTGACTTAAAGTTATATATTGTTATAATTTTTAGTGAGTATGTTTTCCTTTCTTACCTTAAGCTCTTCTTCTTCTCCTACCAAGCAGACTTCTTTTCTTCTTAGTTGGGCGCCAGCTCATATGAGCATATGTTTTGGTGTCTGCTAATTTGGAAAGAAGATCTCTGTTCAATTTTAAAACAGTATGAATTTTGTGACCATGAGAAATGTGTATGTTTGAATTGATTTTGGCTGGAACTTACTTCTTTACGACCGGGAAATTCAAGAAAATGGTATAGCCGGATATTTCCCGCGCTACTGCTGTAGAGACGTTTTTTTTTCAATAATTTATTTTTGGCAGCATCCCTACTTTTAATTTTCAAATCAACTAAATTTTGTTCTCCTTTTGTATCTCAGGTAATGCAATACTTTTTATTTTTCATATACCCACTATGTTTTTCTCTTTTATCACTTTTTCTTATTCCTACTAATATAAAATTCAACCAATCTCAACAAGTTTTAATTTTAAATAAAGTTGATTAGATAATATTTTAATTAAATTATTGTTTGAAATTCTCTCTTTAATATTTTTCTTATGCCATATACTAAATTCAATTTTATTTTATGTACTATCTCAAAGTGCCTTCATCATTCTTAATGGTTGACATCTGCCAAAACACATACTATTTTTGGTTTTACATCATTCCCAAAACAAACTTGGTCAAACTAATATTTTATTTAAAGTTAATTTTGGTATTTTAACCTGCCTTTGCCTTTATTATTTAAATTCCTAGCCATTATTCATTTTATCGCAATACTTATATTATAACTTAAAATTGACAGATAATTATTACACTTAATGTAATTGTTATGGCTGAGTTAGTAACATTGTATATTTTAATACATTATATTTAATATTCGCTGATGGAAATGTTAGCAGAGATCGTCGAGTATCCTGCTGCCGTTGATTCATCAATTCGAATCATCTTATCAAATCCACAGATTTTTTTGCTATTTTAATCTTGTTTTTTGCCGAATCGACGAATCCCCTGCTATAGTGGACGACTTCTATTCTACGTTTCAGTCATGAAATTTTCTCCAAAGTTTGCCAATAGCGTTGCTGTCGAAAACAGTTCCCTGTGTAGGTTTTAGAACCTCGTAATTTCAAGTAGGAAACTATCTGGCTAGATTCAATTGAATGTAACACTTGATTGGTAGTCTTCACGAATGCCTCAACGACACATATTTGGTGAGATTTCTTTTCCTGACCTGAAACTACAAATTTTCTACTTAACTGTGTTTTTGAATCGTTAATGTTAATAATACTTAGAATGTTATCATGTTGTTCTATGTCATTTAAAATCATTTTGGCCAAGTTTGCTCGACGACAGGCTTTCGCTAATACTGTATGGCTAAGGCGACATGAAACAATAAAAAGAACATTTGAAACCTTTTACATTTTGTTATATTTGGGATGAAGTTAAATCTTAACACATAATAGAACAAATCCTATATTCATCTAAAAAAATCGTCGCCAGAAGCTTCTATAAATGCTACTTCTAGAATATTTTTTAATATTTACGGTTCTGTGGGACAAACCTAAAGTTTCACAGGCAAAGTTGTTTTCAGCATGTCGTAGTAGCACCAAAGTGAAGAAGATTTTTTGGTATTATAAAATTGTTAACGAAATAAGCAATTAGAGTATTTTCATTAATGCCTAGTGTATTTTTGCGAAACGTCATTGTATGTCTTATTCATAACTAATTTTTTCCGGTAGTAAATCTTCTGTTGATTCCTTCAGAACTGACCCTTCAGAATATATTTTTTTTTTTAAATTAAGCACAAAGCAAATTAATACTTACAAACAATATTGCGACTTTAACCACTGCTTATTGTTCATGTCACTGTAGGAATGAAAACAATGTAATAAAACCTATTAATACTCCAGTAATTCTGTCCAATAATAAGGCGAAGAAAAGAAAGTGAACCGGGAAAGCCAAATTTTTTATATGTTGTGGGTGGTGCTTAAAAAAGCTTAACTTGAGATTTGAGACCAAGATTTCCTATGTGCATTTTCCGCCATCTTGGAAAAAGGGGTGAATTTTTTGTTTTTCCTATAACTCGGTTCCCCGTCGAGATATAGAATTGTTGTTTTATTTTTTTTGTTCCTCTTTCGACGTCCTACAATTTAGGTCCTATAAACGTTTCACCTATTATTGTTAGTTGTTGAGATATCGAACAAAATTGATTAAAATTCAAAGATTCGATCTGATTTTTCGGGTTTTTCTCTTTTTTCTTAATACTTATCGAAAACATGTCTATTATAAAACTTGTAGGGGGTGTTTGTACGTTTAGTGTCTTTGTTTTTTTTATCTACGGTGATAATTGCGTGTTTCATCGCGTCGCGAAGTTGGCAAGTCCGTGCGCCGCCAACTTGAAGAAAGCGGTAAATTATGGTTTTCGCTATAACTCGGTTCTCCGTCGAGATAGAGATTTGTTGTTCTGTTATTTTTTGTTTCTCTTCCGACGATCTACAATTTAAGTCCTATAAACTTTTCACCTATCATTATTACTTGTTGAGATATATAACAAAATAGATCGTTGTCACAAATCAGGACATCGACTTTGGCAACGTTTTTACATGTTGGTCCACTGCAGTTCAGGCAAATGATTGGACATGCAATGCCAGCTCTTCTGCACCCACAAGCACTTCCGCATTTTTCCTTGCATTTGCAAGACATTAGCTTCAAAAGCTCGAGAGGGCAGGTTCAACCGTATTAATAATCGGCTCTAGACCATGGTCCGTTCATCGTCAACCCCATTCCTTGTAAAACGCAAGCCAAGTTTGTAGCTGATGATACGTGCGGAATATGTGTTGTCGTACTACGCTTCTTGTTGGTGGGAGTGGATGATGATAGGTTGAATCTATTTCTGGTGATAGATTTTGCGTAGCGTTGATATCGTAGCACATTGATGTTTTTACTGTGCTTCTCACCGCCATATAGGGCAATGAGAAATCATTCTCCCGTGGATTTCAAATTCTCCGGATCGACATGTTCTCGTATGAATAAATCAACCGATGATAGGAGTTCCCTATGTTTTTCCAATACGCTGATGAATTTCGATTTGCCAATGCTGAACAAAGATGAGGTGGTATCGCAACCGCTGAATGCATGAATGAAAAATATGTTTTCAATAACGGATTTATTATGCTTCATACTAGTTGGAGAGTAAAGTATTCCTGGTGTATTTCCTTTTCCCGATTTTCGAAAGTATATATTTCTTTTGTCTTTCGCTAGTCCAGTGAGCAAAATCAAGAGATCGATGTCTTCGCCGACGATTTCAGCCGAATCGTACTTTGATGCTTCTGCGAGTGCGGTGGTTACGATCAGAGTGTACGCATCGTCAAACGCTTGTTCGACTCTGATTTCGGTTTGTACAAAATGAAGGCGGATCATTTTTATAAAGTTGCCTTTGTTCTTGTTTTTTATCTATTTAGTTCGATATCTCAACAACTAACAATAATAGGTGAAAAGTTTATAGGACCTAAATTGTATATCGTCGAAAGAGGAACAAAAAACAACAAAACAACAATTCTGTATCTTGACGGAGAACCGAGTTATAGTAAAAACAAGAATTCACCCCTTTTTCCAAGATGGCGGAAAATGCACATAGAAAATCTTGGTCTCAAATCTCAACTTAAGCTTTTATAAGCACCTCCCACAACATATAAAAAATTTGGCTCTCCCGGTTCACTTGCTTTTCCAAATGTACAGAATGACAACTATAAAGTTTGGGCAAGTTATAAAGATTTTATTATTGTTAATAACAGTTGTCATTTGTCAGTTATCAGAGTTGTCATCAAATATAAAATTACAGACCATATCAGAAGGTTACAGTGACGTAATATTTTAAAAGGGTCATTTTTAGAAATAAAATAAATAAATGTATTTAAAAAAAATTCACAGTTGTAGATAAATTATTGTACATAAAGTGAGTTTTTACTGCATGTTTTAACCCATCGTATTTTCAACCTTAAGCGTTGCATTAAAACATTACTTTAACGGTGGTTTTTCAACTATCATCTCTTACTGGGAAATATGGTCTCTACAGAGTGTTACGAATGTAATGTCAGAATGTTGTAATAAAACAATGACATAAATAGGGCATTTCATTTTAAAAATGATTATCTTGATAAATATCTCACAAAGGAGATTTCCTTCCTTACAAAATTAATCTTCAAAAACACAGACCTTGAATGACCTTGAGGATGCATGCAAAGTAAAACTAAACACTGGATTCGGATTCAGCGACCTCAAAAACATGTCCATGAATTTTTTCAGATTTTTGGAAGGTTTTTTGACCGTGTGACCTTCAAATGACCTTGAACTTGACGTGATGGAGCCTAACCGACCCGCTCATCGTAATCAGCGACCCCATAAACCCTTGGATACCATCTTCGATTCCCGTGCACAAGCCTAGATAAAATGTTGACCTGTGTAATTCGTTATTAGAGGGTAGCAATGCTGCATACATAATCTGAAATATCTTATTGTTTTGGTAATTAATATAATTATTTTAATATATAATAAAGGCTAATTTTTAGTTATTGGCTACAAAGAAAATGATATAAATAAATAATTTAAATATATTCACTTGGTAAATGTACACTGAATGACATCTAGAAAGCACAAGAGCTATATCGCGTTCACCAAGTGTGCATCAGGGTTTACTACGTACACATTTTATGTGTTCGAGCATAATGTGGCATTAGGAGTGATGTGCTATTACTTACGGTTATTGTACGGGAAGGCAAGAGCTGTGTCATGTTCCGATTAAGCCAATATCAATTTGAAACAAGAGAAATGCGGTATTAAACAAAACGAACGTGTTTCCATTTGGGAAGTTATCGACAAATTCTTTAATAAAATTTGGTTTACACAAAATTCAGTAAGAGCGGCCAATTATGATTGAAAATCTCATTTAGTTACGTTCGTTTTTCTTGGTAATAATAAAATTGCAACTATACGATTCAAGATTTTTTTCTCTCATCTATAACTTAAATATATTACTAGAATAGAGAGTAATTTCCAAAATTGAAATAGTCACTCTGTAATTCTAACAAAAATTTTGAAAGTTAAATATGTATGAACACAGAGTACTTCTTTATTCTTCTTTCTTAATGTATTTTTGCAAAATATACTTTTAGCATAAAACTTAAACTCATTTCACAGAACGGAAATAGAATAATTAGAATTAATTGCACGTCAGTGTTACAAATTGAGGGGCTGATACAGTCACTGTTTCCAATTCTTCAATAGATTGTTTTAATTCCAGTGCACTCAGTATATTGTCAAGTATATTTAAACCAACTGGTGAATATTAGTTAGAGATGACGGTCAACCGTTCTGCCCTTCGTTGAAACAGCAATCCCTCTATGGCTCCCTTGTGTAAATATTACTTTTGTATAATTAATGTTAGAATAAATAAATTCTTTACAGTATTTTGTGACATCTATTGAGAGAGTCGACCTTAGAAGGGATCCCATATTACCAAACGCGACACTATTATGCCTCATATGTCACGGACTAAACGAAATAGCAGTTGATAAAGCATTTGGAATTGAAAACTACTGTACGTAGTTGTTATTACTTATTAGAATCTACTATTGACAATCTATGAGAAAAGTGGACAGCGATGATAGGTTAAAAAAGTTGAGTATAGGACTGATTTTGCTTATATAAAATAACTGTAATTGTATATACAACGCAATAGGATCAGAAATAAAAGTAACAGCATAAAACTACCATCAACAACCAATATTAACACCATATTGCTATTTTCACCTTATAATTTCGGCTTAAAAAACATATTTTTTTTCCTAAATCTGTACGAATATCTGTCATTATCTATTCAGTGAAGATTAGTCTATTTTTAATTATTTTTAAACTTATATCAATTTTTGTATTTTCTACAAAAAAAAAAATGGAAACCCTGACAACAAAACTAAAGATATGGGTTATAACAATTTAGAAACGAAATAGTATTACAAATATTTTGTGTACCGCTCTCCTATTATTTTCATTCTTCGTAGTTGGCAACATTGACAGTGATTTACTTCGTTCAGTGGCGGGTTAAGTGCAGGGGCAATAGGGTCACGTATTCATTTTAATCACAAAAATACAAAAAATACAACACAAAAACCAGAATGTTGGCATTAATTAACTTGAGGGGTTTATTAATTTGTTAAAGGAATGAATTAAACAAAAATTATTTAGATAATAGATATAATCGATTTTTAACATTTGTTTATGTAACTTGCTTTTTTTATACGAACTTCAAAGTAAAAGCAACAATTTTTAAATGAATTTATGTCTACTTTCTTCATTTAGAAATGCGAATAAAAAATTGACTCAAAATTTCTAAAATTCTAACATAAAAAGAACACCTATAAGAAAAAAATAATAAATGCTTTATTGGTTTAAAGTTAAAAAAATCACATGTACTTTTAATTATGACCAAAATTATGTCTCTATAAATAATAATAATTTTTATTAATTAATTAATTTGTTATAATTTCTAACAACTATTTAAACATTGAATAAAAATATTTAATAATTTTAATCACAATTTATTTATAATGAATGTTCAAAATGTCTGCTTTCATTCTCTATACATAGATTAACTCGTCTTCTTAAACTGTTAAATACATTATAATGTAATTGATTTTCTGTAATATTAGCTAATTTATTTGTCTTTTAGTTACTGTGAGTAAACGGTTTACACATATGGAATTTTTTTAATGTTCCAAAGAGAATAATAATTGAAGGAAGTCCGGAGATCCTGGAGGCCATAAGCATCGACTAATAATGCGATAGTCATAAAATTCTCTTAGGAACTTCAGTGTTATGTCAGCTGTGTGCTGTTGCCCCCCCCCCCATCTTGTTGAAAGAAACTATTGTACAATTCGTCATCATTTAGCTGATTTAAAAATGGCTGCAAAGTGATTTGTCTATATCGCTCAGCAGTAACACTATCTTCAAAAAAAAAAAATAGATCCAATTATTATTCTTTGCCGAGATATGGCTACCCAAACTCTTATAATAACAGGATGTAAAGTAGTCTCCGTTAACATGTGTGAATTCTCTGCAGACCAGGTAAGATAATTTTGTGAGTTTATGTATCTACTAATAATGCCTCATCGGTAAAAAAGTTATATTTAAAAGTTTGTTATCGTTTAGGTTGTTGTTAAACCAGTTAATAGTTCACTAGTTTGTCATTATCTAATAGTCTTGCACCATGGAAACTTTATATCGATGTAAATGTAATTTTCTAACAGCTGGTGTACTGAACCATATGATATTCCTGTAATTAATATTTTTGAACACTGATATTTAACATTTTATAAATATTTACCAACCTGAGCTGAAAGTTGCTGTAAAGGTTTAGTGGGGCTTGCTGCTAAACGCACCCTAACATCCTCCAATTTATCTTAGTTAAAACTGACTTTCTTCCAAGTAACCAGTATTTCTGAAACGTCTCACCAAACGTCGAACATGCTGAGCAAAAATGATATAATCTGCAGCTTCATGATTTAAAAACTCTTTCTGGAATTTTAAAAAACTTGAATGGATTGAATAATTCCATCCATTATCTTGTTGACCACTCCGAAAGTAGGCCTCTACAATAAATGTATAGTCTTTTAACGAAAAAACCATTTTCTAACCTAAAACAGTTCGAGTATTTATGACGAAGAAACTATCAGTATTGGCTTCCTTACCACAAAACTAACAGTTAAGAGATGATTAGCGTTAAAAAACACACAATCGGCGAACACATAAATATAACAACAGCACACAGAGAAGCAAGGACGTCTCTGAACTGACAGATCGTGTCGGTCGGAAATCTAAGAAAACGGAAAATAGTTTTGATCAAATGGAAGTAAATTTTAATATCTTTGGTAACATTTATATGTGATGTCAGCTTCAATCATTCTGGATCGTTCTGTATATATTTATAATATTTAGCAAATGTTTCCAAATGAAAACATATTTTTTATCGGCAAAAATAGAATACTTTGCAACAAGAGATGGAAATACTCACGAGCTGCATTAGGCAATTAGGCAACGAAGTAAAGTTCACTAATGAAAAAAAGTGTTTTAGCTATCACTAGTAGGAAATACTACTTTTTCAATTTTCCTTCAAAATGAACTATTACATTACAGTATAAGTGATTACCTAATTGTTTATTTAGTCGCTATCATTTCATTTAACAGTAACAAAATTCAAAAGTAAGTTCTTAAGATATTTTCTTTCGTATTTTCACTGCAAATGATCCAGTTTGTTTTCTAAAAGAAATTAAATCATGGTTAATTTACTGCGACGATAGTCATTATTTTTTTATGGCAATAATCAAGGCGCAGTGTAAAAATGTAGTAGCTGCAATCAAATATCCTTAAATATGTAAAGGAACCCTAAGGGGCAATATAATGATGATGATTATTATATTAGGTTGTGTGACGGAAACTTAAAAAGCCTTTAACTTAGGACAAAGTTAATTTAAACTTTCCTTTCTTTTTATTAGATTTTAAAATTAACTCAGTTTGCAAGTATTTCACAGGACTTTATGGGCAAATTACTGAAAAGTATTGCTATGGGGTCGAATGATTTATGTGGATGTCGGTTTTGTTGCATTTGTGTAACACTTTACAGTAAATCTACGAGTAGAGTTAGTACCAGTAGTAGTAGTATACTTTGCTTTTATATTGACTGAGTTCGTCTTCATTAAATTGGGACAGAGGTTAATTTCGAATACAGGTCATGTTTTTTTATAACTCTAATTTGCTTAAACGTATATATTTTTTTGAATGTAGATGTTCTAGTTACTATTTTTTTTCTTTTACAGGTAAGAATATCAATTTACATCGGATTGTGGAATGTGCCATAAGGTTTGCAAAATGTAAGTATTTTTAGGATATAACTTTCAGTTTCGTGAACATTAACTTTCAGTGCCTTTTTATTTCATTACTAGTTTTAAAATATTTTGTACCAAGAAAGTTTGAAAATTAAAATATGTTTGACGGTTTTCCTATGTTGGTAAATTTATTTTTAATCAATGGAAATAATAAATGAATTAATTGCACTATGTGTTACGTAAATCTATGTTCATTTTACTATTGAGACTACTAAACTATGGTGTTATATGAATGTGGTGCTTTTATTACTGCTGTTTAATTGATGATAATTAATTGCATACCGTACCCTGTATTTTAAGCTACAACATTAATTTGTTTACCATGTTTACGTTGAATTAACAAATTGTAATAATTTAGCGTAATGACAGAAAAATTATTCCTCTATTTATCTTAGGGCTATGTTTTCTAGCAAGAATTGATTATAGCTCTACGAAGTTTTGAATGAAACACCCTATCTGCAAGTATTTCATTCCATTGGAAATAAGATTTAAATTTGTACAGGGTGTAACTAAATTTTTGGCCAAATTTAAATGACCACGTCATAAATTACACAGATACATGCAAAAAGGAAACTGGTCTATTTAGTCCAATCAAATTACTTTTTCCAGGTGCCAAAAATAGTTCAGTAACTGAAAATAAGTAAAAATCCGTAGAATTCAATGAACTACATGATCACACTTGAATATTTGGGCAATTTCAAAATGGCGTCCAAAGTTAGCAGAAATAATTTTTTTCATTTATAAAAGAAACTAAACATTTTAGAAAAAAATGTAGGATGGCTATTGGTGAGCAAAATAAAATTATTTTTTCAAAATTGAAAAATATTATGTAGTTTTTGCAAAAATCGAGTTTTTCCAAAAAAAGCGTTTTTGTAAAAGCCCCATAATTCATAGACCGCCACATTTTTAGGAACGGAGCTTAAAATTTTCTTTGGTAATTACACTATTATGTGCAAATATTGCGCCAGCCTCAAATCGATTTTAAATATCGCAAAAAGCGATCGAAAATCTTTTTGAAAATGCCGTTTTGAAAATGAAGCCCAATTCAGGTGGGGTAAAATAGTTAGTTGAATTCTACGGCATTTTTCCTAATTTTTACATTTTTTTTAATAACAACTATTTTTTGGCAAAAATGAGGTATTTTCGACAATTTAATTGGACTAATTCCAAAGACATAGGTCTACTATGTATTCTTATGTATTATGATGCGCTGAATCCGAATTCGAGAAGAGAATTACTCCATCACCCTCCTTTTTTTATTTTAAATCGTGAAAAAAAAACGCATTAAAATACAGAAAACATGGAAAATCCTATTTTTCAAAACTAGAATGAGTCTAATATCATCTTTCTTTTTATCTAGTAGATTAGCATTTTTCACAATACAACAATTTAATTCATTTTCGGTTAGTTTTTTTAGAACTGCTGTTTTTAATTTTACTTGAAAACCGTATCGTTTGGTAATATTTTGTAAGTGCAATAATTTTTTCATTTACCATCGCCCTTCATACTGAAAAATGTAAACTTACATTTTCTAAGAGACGCAGAAATTGACATTTTGTTTTTATCACTATCAGAAAATGGGTTCCTTGTAACACATTTGTTTGTAGCTTCGTCTAAAAATGAATCATTCATTCATTCATCATAGCCAAAAATGTATGTATATTAGATTTGGTACGGATGTTTAAGAAAAAACGCATTGTTAATAGACAATTTTTAAGCTGACGTCTCTTTGCAAGGACTCAAAATTGATCCCTGGTTCATTTGACAGTTAATTTAGCCAAGGAAGAGGTATCCATATCGAAAAAATTGAATACTCATTTTTTTATAGAAAAGCTCCATCTTTTAGAAAAAATCGCACAAAAACTAAAAATTATTTTGGTGTAAGAATGTTAGAATCCTGTATTTATTTGTATCTTTACTTATTTATACAGGTTGTTACACCTAAAAGGGAGTCTTCTGTAACTCTGTAACTGTAAACCGTGTTTGTAACGATTCTGTGTTCCAAGTTACTTTCAAGTTTATCCTTCGTAAACAGGTTGGTTACTTTATTTATTTTGCAAGAATGTTCGGCGACTTGCAATTACATCACTTGGGCCATACTTCCAACAGGTTGTATAAGATTATCTAAAAATTTGTCCTTGTAAACGGCAACAAGTAACTATCGATCTTGAATGGAACACTGCACCTTTTATTTTATGTTTAAGAAGTCTATAAACAATGTGCTGTAAACATCAAGTGGTAGGTAATGTTCAATTTGAATTTTTATGGACTTCATATCACATTAAACTGACCGTATCGAATGACCGCACAGTGAGAAATTGCTGCCACAAAATTTTCTAGGGGGTTAGAGAAAATAAATAATTGTTTGAATGATTTTTGTATTAAAAATACGATCAATCAAGTTTCAAACAATAAACTGAGAGTACTTTAATGCTAATAACTATTAATTGAAAGCTTTGAATTTTTAATACATGTCGATATATGATTCCTTTTATCCGGTTTTTCCTTAAATAGGTAAGCAAGTCTAAGGTGTTATAAATAAATGACCTACTTTTACTGATTTACCAGTCTTTTTCTAATATACTGATATATTAGATACTCAAAGAAAGATGGACGTAGTTTATGCAGATTTCTCATAAACTTTTTATTTTATAATTGAAAAAAACTGGAATTTAATTGAAAAGTACAAGTGCAACGGATTTCACTCTATGAAATATCTAGGCACATCTGGAGTTCCTCAATGATCTCATTGCTCATTTTTTTGGTTCATTGATGATTTAAACTATCTTACATGGTCATACAAACTGTTTTGGCGACTATTTAAAAGTATACTGCAAAGTGCATTAGACGAATACAGACCAAGTTGATGGTGAATATTCTGTAGGAGTAGTAGATCTAGTAATATTTAAGAAATAGGTTTGTACCTTATTTTTTAGAATGAGTAAGTAGGTATATAATGTTCTTATATATATTTCTGTATAACAAGATCGATTGTAGCAAAGATACAAAAAAGCTTAAGTGAGGAAAGATGTGAAGATTTATGATCCTTATTAAATATTACTTTTATTTTTTGAAGAAACGTCAAGGCTGACTATACTATATCCGAATTCGGTCAATTCCTTCAGATGCGTGTAGCTCCGTAGCTCTATTTATTTTACAAAAAAAATTAAATTACAAAGTTTCAGGTTTTTGCAATGTTAATAAGACAGTGTGATCAAATTGTTCTTTTCGTTTTCGATTATAATATAACCTTCAAGTTTTTTAAATGTATATATGTATGTGTTAGCTACGAGCTAGAAAAAAATGTCTTTTTTATGCTTTCCAACGATATAATATTTGGTATGGTTATTTTGAAAAATGGGAGAACTGCGGCCGTTTTTAACTTTTCAATTGCTCGAACGTCAACCAATATTCTTTTAGTGGTTTTAAAGCTTTAAGGTTCTACAAAATAATTATCAATTACTTATACTTTAACAATTATTATATTGTCCTTTGTGGGACTTTACTACATATTTTTTTAATTGACTTTTTATTATATCCGTTTAGAATTTTTGAGACAAACTCTGTATAGGAATTGTGAATCGTGTTATAATTAAATTTTGCTCAACTAATAAGCCTGATAAACTACTTTTCGATAACAGTTTATGATAAAAAAATATTTTGTGACATAGAAGTGGATACTTAACACATACTTCACTATGCAAATTTTATGCCAATGAAAATAACAATTTATTATCAAACTGTGATTTCTTGGACATTTTCAAGCAAAAAATATGGTTTTGATTTATTAAGTGTCAAATATAACAATGGTATATGCAGTTGTTGTTTCAATGTTTCAGTATAACAAGCAATTCAGCACTATAGGAATATTTTTATGTAATTTATTACACATTGGTATTAAGAGTACAAATTAAACTATTGATCAAGAGTAAGAGTGTCATATGAAATTATAGTTTGATAGTTGAGATTTTGTCAATGGTTAAAAATAAGTCAAACAAGAAAAATGTAAATATCCAATTTTAGTAGTTAAACAAATAATATTCAAATATTTAACATCCTACCGTCAAAGGTGGCATATATGTTCTTTAAATTTGATCCTATAATTTCTTTTATTTATTCCACTGAATCGCTAATTGAATACTAACATAATTAAGTTTTTTATACTACTGAAAGACTAAGTTAAAATTTAAAAGAAATCTATGTTCAATGTTTTGTTATATACCCTGTATAATCAAAGTAATAGGTATATATTTATGTCTCTAAACAGTTACACTAAATTTAGTACATATTATGAAAGTAACAAAAAAGTCAGGTGCATAGGAAAATCAAGTTTGTCACATGTCGTTGGATCTAGAAAAAAAAATCAATCATGTTAAATATAAAAATATATCATTTTAAAAAAATAATTAACAGTCACCTGCC
This sequence comes from Anoplophora glabripennis, assembly GCF_000390285.2. Taxonomy (NCBI): domain Eukaryota; kingdom Metazoa; phylum Arthropoda; class Insecta; order Coleoptera; family Cerambycidae; genus Anoplophora; species Anoplophora glabripennis. The sequence continues at coordinate 104,744 of NW_019417133.1, forward strand.
ATTGAGGTAAGCATTGTAAAGTGATGTTAGTGTGTGCGAATTTGAAATATTTTGTTTTTTGAAATTGAATGAATGGTGAAGTTATGGTTTGCGAGGTTTTTTATTCGACACCATTAGCAATTTTGCGATTATTAATTAATTTCCTGAACACCCTGTATATGTAAATCTCTCAGTACCAATTTTACTTTATAAAAAAGTAAAGTTTTATACTAAAAATGACTTTGTTTTATAAAATTCGTAAAGATCATACTTCCTTATTTTGTCGATAATAAACTTAGACACAGGAAAATGTATGAAAATTTGTATGATGCGTTGAATTATTTCCCTAAATATGTTCGTCTTCCTTAACATTGAGAGGAAAAACTAGACAGTACTGCATACATGCACAGGCAAATTTTTTTAATCCTAAGTACTTTCTCGTCGATATTCCCGTACAACATTCTGTTTAAAGATTCCTAAGCTCTAATAAAATTGGAATTACATTGTAATACATGTATAATTAGTTAAATATTTCGCTCTAATTAAATTTAATTAACAGAAATTTGAGTTAGGTACTACTACAGACTGTAGAAGTTTCCCGCAACATTACCATTCATAAATGCGTGTGAAAATGTGAACACGGTTTTAAGTGTTAATATAACATATTGCGATGCAGGTGTTTATGGCTTGTTGAATATTCAACAAATAAAACTGCATTACAAAATCTGCTCTGAATGAATATAACGCTGTTACTGTTATAAACATGTTACGGTTGCTGTGAACTTTTAATCAGATCTGCAGCTAATTAAATACCATTAAAAAATCTGCTGCGCTGGAGGACCATAAAATCGGGCTATTAAAATTGGCTGTCCACGCACTAGAGGAATGTTTTCATTTGACCATTCAGTCTTGTTTCAAAACATACTTTTGTACGTACATTGTAATAATACAGAAAACGAAATTTAAAGCGTATCTTTAATTCTATACCACTTGCAATATTTCTACATTGTTTCAAAACTTTAAGAAAATTAATTAATTTCAATAAAACAGCTACACACCACCTTTGCCTCATTAATTTTGAAACTTTTTCGTCTCTTGTTTTTTTTTCGATATTTGTTCTTTGATTCTGAGATATTCAATGAAATTCGTGACAGTGTAGCGACCGAGGTAGCACCACAGCTGCATTCATTAAATGTTATAATAGCAACCCATTAAAAACAAAACTCACAGTATAAGCTGACATTTGTGAAAATCATCTTCAAAAGTATTATCAAGTTCAAAAGTTATGAGGGAATTTTTTCTAATTGGACAAATGTTTGCAGTTTCGCTTACTTTTACCACTTTTAATAAGTTTTGCATTTCTTAAACTGGAGATTTTAACTGGTACTGACTGTAATTCTGTTCTTTTTCAAACGCCCTACTTGCAATTAATAGATGTAAGTAAATTGAATCCAGTTCCTTAATCTAAGCATCTAACTCAGACTCTTCAATTTCCACAATAGTTTAATTAGTTTCTCATAGAAAACCCCATTAAGGCCTCGCTGGTTTCCGCTGATATTTACTTATGTATTCCGCCGAGCGGCGGGAGGTTAAACGTTTTTCCTGAATTTTAATTTCCATTGTCTTCATCTAGGCATTGCTAATTTCAATTAAAGTTTTCCTGTGTGCGCCCGTTTTACCTAACGTCCTTTAGACTTAGTAAAACTGGTCAATAAAAATGTTGGCCTGGGTCCAATTTATCTCAGGGACGACGAAAGACATCTCCACGGTTCCGGAATACAAATTCGCTTAAGTTACGTTTTCCTCCACGGTCGCCAATCTAGTACCCATGACTGGAACATCAAGTTCCCAATATTACGTATATATGGAACTACCACATATCGTAACAGCCAAAATAAGATGGTTTAACTTAAATAGAAGCAAATAAAATTCCTTAGCAGCAGATGAATTTAAATGCATGGTACATCGGATATCCCAATATTTCATGTACATGGAACTTCCGTACCTTCATCGGGTCAAAATAAGATGATTTGATTAAACTTACCTCTATTCAAAGTTGTTTCATTTAGCAGCTAGAAGGGGTCAAATTTGGCAAAAATGTTTAATTTTTTCCAAATAACTATAAACCACTTTCCGATTTATATGCGTATGCTAGTATTTGTATATAGATTTTTGATGTATTAACTGAGACTTTACAGGGTAGTTCTTTACAGAAATGAGAAAATTACCCAACTCCTATTCAAACATTCGGTGGCATTCAGAAACTTGTAATCACTTATCAGTTATTGGAAACAGTCACTATTTTCGGTGACGCTAAATTAAGTAAAAGGCAAAGACATTTATGTCAGATCTTCATTCTGAAAATTATGGTACGTAGTTAGAATTTATAAGCTTCAAAGAAGCTCTTACCATTATGACAAAAAAAAAATTATAAATCTGACCAGTTGTGAAGGTATTTTTGACATTTCTGTTTATCTACCATGGTTGCTATGTCAAAAAGAGACATTTTTTATGAATACTAGCTTACTATAATTTTTTCAAATCAGAAAAAACGTTTAAGAGTAACTTGAAAATTGTCAAATGAATATGGGTGAGTTTTTCCTTATTCTTCGACGCGTTTTCCAAAAATATATACAGGGTGTTACAAAATTCACGGACAGACTGTGGGATCATATTAAGCTAGATAAGGTGATAAAAAAGTGTCTTTATGATTTTTCAATCAGACCAGTATTTTTCGAGATATAGCAGTATCAAATATCCAAAAATAATAAAAATATATATTTATAAATTTCAATCTTCAATCATTAGATAAACAATTACGACAAACGAGTAACAACAACTGTTCAAAATTTCCACCGTCTGCTGTTAAACATACTTAAGCACATTGTGCTCTAATGGAGTTGCGTATCACCTCTGGTGTTATTTGCAGTATTAATTGAAATAGGCGGTTCTGCAATTCAATCTAATTTGCCACTGGTGTTCTGTACATCAACGTTTTTAGGAATCCCCAAAAGAAAAAAAAATCACATGGCGTTAGGTCTGGAGAACGAGGTGGCCAAGCAAATGGACCGCCTCTGCCAAGCCAACTGCACTGCCTCACCTGCACGATCATTTGAAGCTCCGAGAGCCATCCGCATATCATACTATTCACGATTTGAATAATTGTGGCTTATTATTTTGCAGTTTGTATTGACAGATACTGTTACTGTACTCTAACGATGTCAAAGTATTGATAAATGCTTTCTGAATTATCATTAATTGTTATAGAGCTGTCTGTTTCAAACAATACAACAAATAACGTCAGAGATGGTAGGTACGCAACTCCGTTCGAGCTATAGCACAATGTGCTGAAGCATGTTTAGCAGCAGGTGGTGGAAATTTTGAACAATTCGTTTGTCATAGTTGTTTATCAAATGATTACAAATTGAAAATTTTTATGATTTTAGGATATTTAAAACCGCCGTATCTCGAAAAATATCGGTCTGATTGAAAAATGATAGAGACATTTTTTTATGACCTTATCTAGCTTAACATGATCCCAGAGTACGTGTCCGCGAATTTCGTAACACCCTGTATAGGTAGCCGTTTCTTATATCTAAATTAAAAAATTTGATCATTACTAAAAACAAATGAACTACTAACATAATCTGGTGTCGTTATGTAAAGTTTTAAGGGGGCCATACGATAATGACCTTGGCTTTGAACCAGAGGTCAAACTTAGGGGTCATTTGGAGGTCAATGTCAGAATTTTAAATAGAAACCCCATTTGTTTTATCCAGAAGAAAGAGCAGGAAATTTTACGTTGATGAATCTTGATCTTGGGTCAGATTGATCCCTAGGGGCCTTCTGAGAGTCAAATCATCTCTCCTACTGAAATGCTTACTTTTTATGGCAAAGGTTGATTAATTTTTGTGTCAAATTCCGTACAAACTACCATGGTCATGGTCTAGGGACTCAAGATCAAATATACATCTCCGAACGTAGAATTTTAATTTCTGGATAAAACAAATCGGGTTTCCATTTGAAATTCTGAAATTTACCTCTAAATTATGCCTAAGTTTGACGTTTGTGTTAAAACCAAGGTCATCATCGTATGGCCCCCTTAAAGCCTTACAACTTTTGTTCTTGAAGTTTCTCAATTGGAGGCAGTCATTAGGAGTGGTCGATTAAAATGGGACACAGTGTATATAGCTGGTGAAAACCAAATGCATATAGTTGATGGGATAAATAGAAACTTTTTAGTTTCAGAGAAAAGTATATAATATTTTTAGAAACCGCCTTCTTTTTAACTAGTCCATAAAAAAACTACCTAAAGTTTCCATATAAAAAAAATTCGCAAGATAAAATATCAACATTATTTTTTTATTGTTTACTATAACTAACTATATAAAAAATATATCGAAAATCTGTTTTGATATGAATAATTCTCTCAAGAACTAACTGCCGCGAAAAGCGAATCTTTCAAACCTTAATAATAACCGTAATATCTAATCTAGCTCGAAATCGTAAATGACAGAACAACTAACTATCGCAACGCAATTTATTTCATCCACACACGACAAATATCTGCGCAAATCAAATTATCGTCCATCCACACATCTGATAATTCTGCACAGTTTGACATAATAATATGCAGAGAAATCTTTACGATTTATCGCGCTACGTGTGTAACCAGCATAAAGCATGGTCTCTCTAGAGCGAATAGTTCAGGTGCTTAGATGTCATGTTTAATCATTTCATTAGACGATATACACATATCATCCAAAGCCACTAAGCAAGGTCAATTTCCAGGCAAATTAGATGAGTACACTTACGACGTCATTAACGATTGTTGAAAAAATGAGAACCAGCAAGGGAAGCTGTAAGTCAAAAGTGGAAAATGAAAAATTAGTAAGTGAAGTTTCTGGGTAGCCTTTAATTTAATCTCATCATCCATTAAATATTTGTTCATCAACATGAAACAACTTTCATTTCTTCTTTTAAATTTTATGAGTTTCTTCGCTCTTCTTAAATTCATAATAATAACAGTATTTCATCATCTGCTGCTTTTTCTATAACCACAGTTTTATTATCCACGTTCCCCTATCGTTTGCTGGTGAAAACTTCTTGTAGATAGACTATTGCGAGAAAATATAAGACATTTATACTATTCGCTCAACAATACCATACCATTAGACTGAATAGCGGAGACTTGTTCGCCAAAACATTTGCGATGCTTTTAAATTCGTTCCATCGAAGACCATATTGGAGCAAAGAGTCGACCAATGCGATGAAAATAAACTCATTTAAAACGCTGTAATGTGCATAGTGGAGCAATGATCAGAGATGCAATAAAAGAACAATACAGAAATTACAGTCTAGTTCTTCACTGTGCTCGACACCTTTCAATATGAATTTCGAATATGGGACTAATAAAACCGCCATCTGTGTCAGCAAATACTCGCCAGTCATTATTTACGTCTACAAGCACTCACCACTATAAGAACTCTTTATTAAATAATCTGTCTCTATCTTCAAATCAAAGCTATAATACTTATAGCGGCGAAACCTTTGAAGTACATGCAAATTATAGAATAAAGTTTTTAAATTTGACTACAATTACTAGAAATAATTGTTTTATGATGCATTATGCCAAAAACCCATTTAAAGTGTTTTTACTTCTTTTTTTATTGTTAAAGTTCATAAAGTTTCCTCTTCTTTTTGAAAATTTAATAACAGATAGATTAAAATCTTCCAAGAAACATTTTTCTTCGTTGCTTTACCAATAAAAGTAAATATATCATCGGACTGAGGTCGTTACTCAGTCGTAGCTGTCAGCGATTGCAGAATGATGACACTTGCAAAGGCACCTTTAAGTTCAGGTATAAGCCTTCATAAGTTTTAGTGCAAAAAATCTCTTTCTTATCCAGAGCTGTATCAAACTGCTGTAAGCCATCTGATGATATTTTTCACAACCTGACTTGAGGAATGGCTCTACGATCTTTATCAATTCATCAGCTGACTACCATCAAATATTACTTCATAAACGTAAAAAATTAAGATGCATAAAATGGAATTACAAATTCGAACTGCTCTAAAAATTTACTGGTGATATTTTAAATTGTGGTCTTTCGTTTTGTGTTAAATAACTTTTCACTTCGATTAACTGGAAGTCTTTTAATTTTATTCATTTAACAATGCGTCGACGAATCAATCACTGCGACCCATTCGTAGCCGTCGGCGATTGCCAACCGTGGAGGAATACGCGGCTTTACTGTGTTGTATATCTGCACTTTGTTTTCTCTTTTTGCTTTCGGACCGTAGGATGAAAGCGTTAAATAACACTCAATAAGTTAAAACTTTATTTTGCATTTGTCGGGTGACGTGGCGCTACAATTTCATTGGGAATAATCGTATGGAAAGAACTGAACAAAGGATAAAAAGTAAGTAAATGGATAATTTATGTGTGGTTGGCATTTGAATCAAAGCTCACTTTTTGTGTCGTGCGAAATAGTTGCTGCCATGTAGTAAAAAAAAACTGTTTTAATTAGGATCAAGTTCAAGCTAAATCATACAGATTCTAAACTGTATATTTTACTTTATTTAAAAGCAACTGCGTAAAATTTTCCTGCTAAAATTTTCTGCTTAAGATTTTTTTTTTAATTCATTTTAATGATACATTCTAAATTCGATACATCAGCGCAGGTAACTTTGTTATAAAAGATAAGGAGATGGCTGATTTTGAATAGTTTTATTTCGGAGTCACAGCCCCTAGAAATAGTCTTTTTTATATCTCAGAACCTTGTACAAGAATCACCAAATTTGGTACACATGGGTTTTCTGACATGTGGAATCTGATAGTGCTACGCTTTTTGACGGGGAATCCTTAAGATGTTTTTTCGTGGACCCCTCCCAGTCTTTGAGGGCAAACAAATTTTGGTCGCATATTTGAATTTCCTAAAAATTATTAGTCCACTAGAAAACCATTAAATTTACATACTTTTTTGTCTCTTGATATTTTCTTTGTAAAACGCAATGTTTTCGAGAAAAATGGCAAAATGTGATCGAATATATTCATATTTAATTTGATTGTTGCAGTAGAAACACATTTTTAAAAATATACTGATTTTAAACTGTTTCAGTTTTGATATTCTATGTTTAAGTCTATTAATCCTAATTATGTATCATTTTCTAAAAACCTTAATCAAACGTTATATTGAGATGTAAAAGTTCAAGAATATGTATGTCGTTAATGTTAGGCCAATCGTTTTATTTATCTTTACATTTCTATATATAAGGTACCTACTTTACTTAAAGTCACGGTAGGTGGTGCTATAAATGTTGAAAATATTGGGGTTAATTAAGAAGCTAACTCGCAAATTTGCGAAAGTTGGGAGGCCAGCACAGATAAACTGAACGGGCACGATTACCGCATTATGACATCGTGGAAATTACCGGATTAATTAATGTTAGGAAAACGAAATAGGAGATGCTGCTCTGTTAACAGATTGTAATACATTTGAAGCACTTTTTTAGATAAGCTCACAATAATATATTTTTTATTTATTAAATAAGTAGCCGTAAACTCGTGAATAATTTCAACATAAAATGTAACAAGATTCTTCGTTAATGTTAAAGAAAGCAAACTTTTTAAATTTATGCAGGATGTTCCAATGTGAACGCATACAAATTTATCAGATTCTAGATCAGGTCTAATACTCCAGTCCACAGAGGCCGAAAAGTTACTGTTGGTGACATTATCTTGTTAACTCGGAAATAACTACACAGGAATACTTTAAATGATGAGTAAAATAACAGGCTAATTTGCTGACAAAGTATTTTATCAGGAAAAAAATTACTAACAATTTAATCGTGACAAAAATTTTTGCTCTCCTGACTTTCGGCTTTAGCGTCATTATTGTATATATATTGAACTATAATTTTCGAAAGTTTTATCACTTTTTGTTTATAATTGACATTTTTACAGCAACTTAAAAAAATTGACGTTTTATACCGTTTTTTTAATCTCACGGCTTTGTTATTGCAAATTTCGTAATCGGACCACCGCCATTTTGTAGCTATTTTAATTACGAATAAAATCATGTCCTAAGCATTTTTTCGTACAAAGTCATCCCGCTGAGTTATTTAAAGAAAACTCCTAAAAAATTTTTTTTCACGATTAAATTGTTAACAACTTTTTTCCTGATAAAATACTTTGTTAGCAAATTAACCTGTCATTGTACTCATCATTTAAAGTAGGCCTGTGTAGTTATTTCCGAGTTATCAAGGAAATGTCACCAACAGTAACTTTTCGGCCTCTGTCGACTGGACTATTTAGTCTCCATGCCAATGTAAACACGATTTAGAAGGCTTATCTTTTGTGTACAAATTCAAAGATATACATCATTAGCAGGTAGTAATTATATGAGATTTTAATATGAAGAAGGAAGAAGGAAATTTGTTAAAAATTCCAAAACTAAATTTTATAATCAGGACAAATTTCCGACAGAAGAACAGGATTCTGATATTTTTCATTTGGATCTGTAAATGTTTGTTGGTTCCAGAGTGATATCGGATTATTTATTAACTCACAAACATATGATTAAATACAAAATATAAAACAAAATTGTAGTTATACTATCTTTAATTTACTTCTTTGTATCATCGTACTTGGAGTTTAATGATGATGATCCAAATTCCACGTTGTAATTTTATTAAGTTTCACAGCGTGAGTTTTTTTTAATAACAAAACAATGTCAGTGGAAGGTCGGCTAATGTCAATGTTTCTTACATGTCAACAATTCAGTGAAGATGCTATCGGCATATCCGGAAAATCTTGATAGGCCTTGACAAAGAGGGCCTTGTTGACTCATCCTTTTAAGATACGTACTTGCGTTTCAAAATTTACAAGCAAATGAAGACGATGAACTTAATTCGTACATGTTTTCATTGTTTAAAGGCTTTGTAAACAGAATCTTCCAATTCGTGACTTACTCTAACCTCGACGTAGTGTGTACGTATCTTGCATTCATGGTCTTAATATGTACAAAAACAAATGTCTTTTGAGTAATATATGTTTCATAGTTTTTCGTGATATAGATTTTATTATCTTTTTATATTTTTCGCATACNTAATTACAGTTATCCAATAAAATTTTTGAAAACTTAATGTCATATGTGTTTAACTCATACAGAGTATACAACAGTTTAATACATTTATTATTATAAAACTTATAACCAGTACTAGATGTTCTAATAACGATATGGAACACTTTAATAACAGTTATTGCTATTATTTCGTAAAGGGTATAAAAAACGTTGTATATTAGTTATACAATAATTTAATAAAGAATAAGGTTTATAGTCACTATACAACTGTGCTAGCAGTACGCGTTTTATATCCAATATTCACCTGTTTAACTGTCACATATAGTATACAATGGTCTTATTAGGGCATATAGAATTCTAATAAAGAATACAGCGCATTTCTTTCAGTGTAGATCTGTGTAGTATTTTCCGTGTTTGACACACGCCTAACCTCTACCAACTGGACTATAAATTGAATTAAACATTTCAATAATTTTTTTTTTCTTTCACGGGCATCCACTGAGGTACTCGGTCTTAAATTAGCATAAAATATTTGATTCTTTTAGCAGTAGCTTTAAAATGTTTCGAGGGATCAAATTGATGTTCTTCACAAGTAAAGTCTTTCCGATCTCAATTGAAGAACCAAGAGGTTGGCAGTATGTACCAGGTTCGGTCGCGGACAAAGTAACTTGGCATTGAAATATTTGAAAAACTTGTTCCCATATTTATTTAGCCATACCCATATACAGGTCTTGTCTTGTTGAACTAAACGTGGAGGTGGTAGAAATGTATACGTCTAGTTGAAGTATGCGCGCGCGGGGAAACGGCGTACACAGACAGTCGAACTGGGCGACTGGGCAATAAATCTCAGCTGTTGACAAGTGGTTGACAAGCTGCCTAGCAATGCAGTGCAGCAATGCGGAATTTGGTGTGATTCAGGTAATTTTAGTTTATTATAGGCACCATCTATTAATCATTCATATTATAATTGCGAAAGGTAGAAATAAGAGGAATATTTTGTTTACCAATATTACTACAACATAGCATTTTGAAGACCTTTTGAAATGGAACAAAATGAAATTTACCATCAATATAATAAAATTGTTTGAGGACATAAATAATTAAAATATGTTGTTTGCCAAATGAACATATACTTAACAGAAATTTTTTACACATTATATACAAATTATTATAATTTTTTACCTTTAGCAGAAAACTTATTTAAGGGCGCCTATGAAACTCATTAAATTTTACTGCTAGGTGTTTTTATACATGTTCAACTGACTTAGGAAAGACTATATCTATAGTTTTACAATCAATTAGATTTATTCTGATGAGATTTATCTAATTTATCATGAGAAGCGTTAGCCTGATGTTCTTGAAAGTTTTACAAAAATGTACTCTTGTTTCATAGACGTAAAATAAATAGTTTTCGAAAAATGTGATATAGAATTTCAGATTGCACAAATTATTTTGAAATGTAATGGTTAATAGTCACATGGTGGGTGAAATAAAAGTAAATTTTCAATAATTTAATAGTAATTATAAATAAGGAGATCGACATATTTACAGAGATGGAATACTTGATAGTGTTTAACTATAATATAAGTTATTAAAAAATTAGTTATAATTATTTCAATAAATGTTTGAAGCATTTGCTTCAATGTATTTAGGTTTCAAATTAAAATTAAATTTGGGTCTCTTTCAGATCTTCCAAATGAATAGAATTGTGTTTTTCTATGAAAATGTTGAAATAATAGTTGCTGTAGAAAATTTTCATTTTATATATGCGGCAGGAGACATTATGCCAAAAGGGGCGACGTTTATATGTCAGTGACTTTCTCATACTCAATTTTCCATGAATTTCGAGTTGCTAACATTGTAGTTAAAATCGCATTTCTAGAAAAAATAATTTCCGTCACTACTTTTAGTAACAATAAATTTTCTATGCCAATGGTTTCTTCGACATTTGCGTTAATGTAAATATTTTATTTAATAGTATATTGTATAGCTATTAGTAAAAGTAACACATTCCAGAAAAATGTTTATAACAACAATTCTCTATTTATTAAAAATTTTAATGTGTTAAAAAAGTAATTTCTTTTTCTTCCCAGTGTTCACCCAAATAAATAGAAATTATTTAAAAATATTAAGAAAATATCATAAATAAATAATCGCAGACAGTAACGAGTGCAAGTTTTAGTAAATCATTGTTCATTGTGATAATTTGATTGTGAGTTGGAATGGAAAAATAAAAGTCTCTTCAAAATGAAATATAACAAATTATATATTGTACTGTAAGGGAGCAGGATTTTGTTGAAAATGTTTTAGCCTTTTTATTTTCGCATCCCTAGACACCCTCATTATCAAATATTAAAGTCTAACTTATCCCTTGCGACAAATCCAATTAAATCTTATAAAAAGTCAAATACTTGAAACATGAAATTTAAGATAAAAATGTAATAAACATTAGCTACCTTTTTAATAAAATTCTAAATTTATCATTATATTTCCCATATTTTTTAAAAACGTACGAATATTTCTAGTAAAAAGTACGACCTTTTTGTTTAAGTGTCTGAAATAAAATCTTCAAAGGAAAAGAGAAATTAACAAGAAATAGAAAAGGACTTAAATACTTACTCAGTTGGAATTTTGCTCTTTTAATGATTTGTTTTTCATTAGTATCTAACGATACAAATAAAAGTAATTATATTAATCTTCTTGCAGATATTTATTTCAAACTTCAGTCGAAACACTTTAAAAATTATTTAAGTAGAGAGATACAAATAACGTATTTCGAATCTAATTTTGTAGACGAGTCAGTTAATCCGTTTACTGTTTCTGGTTAATAGCAAACAGATTCTGTGTTTCAAATATTTCTGTTAAAGTCTTAATTAAGGTTTTATTCATCATACTCATTCTTTTGTCGATAATAGTAGGTATTTATATTTAGGAAAACTTTATAATAAAAGATTTCTTTTGGTCTCTCATATTAATCATTAAGATGACCTAGTCAGGAGTAATAAATATCATTTGATGTATAGAAAAAGGATTAAGCACTATACTCGTACAGTATACAATCATAGATAATATGATTTTATTACCTTTAGTCGGCGTTTTCAAAAATAACAGAGCTTAGAGAAGCACTTCCTTACATAGTGTATTGTTAATGAAAGGCCCTTTTTATTAGTGGACTGTATTTTGTATTAAATCAGATATAAACAACTTGTGAAGTAATCTGGCAGGCTTGCAAGAGCCGCAGTTCGTAGGTCCTTTTTTATTGTGATCGGGCTCGAAAAAATGTATTGATGTCAATATGACAGTAAACAACCTACTCTAACAAAACACGAAAAGCAAAGCTGCTATGTCTTGACCACATAGAATAGGTAAATTTTTTCCAGTACTTATACGAAAAGTATAAAACTTCGTAGATAATTTGCAGGTACTTGAAATTAGTGTGGAGAGATAAAATCTAGATAATATATGAGGTCTATCTGATTTGGAATTGACAAACAAATATTCATAAAAAAATTAACATAAGCTTATTAATATGAAGAAAATCCTCAAACAAAATTATGACTAGTTTGGATACCTAAGAGATACTACGAGATATTAATATAATAATTTTTCACGATTTAGTACGAAGTCTTATGAGAATGCAGGTTTTTTTAGTCTTTCCACTTAGAACACACAGCAACTTGTATAAATAGGAAACCGATATCTAAGGAACCGTATGACAACTCTAGAAATCGATTAGGTACTTGTAAGATACATAATTTATAAAAATTCTCCTTCAAACTGATGTCGTTGACTAACATCCACCGTATGCGTGATAGCGGCAACGCCGCGGTCTCGACGTAGCGTATTATTTGAAATTTGCAGGTGTCCAAGCATACAGAATGATTGAGCGCGAACGAGCGAATGCCGAGGCGAGCGAGCCAGCCAAGTGCAACGTTGACAAATCTAAAGGCTTACTACTTTAGTCACTAGCGAATCTACAGAAACTCTTGTTAGACTTTAGATGTACCTCCGTACCCGATAAACCTCCTTAAACGAGGAATAAATTATGCTGCAACTCGATACATGTTCAATTTTGCACGCATCAGATATTCGACTTTCTGAACATGGGAGTCATCAGTTGAAGTCGAAGGTCTTCCTGGTCTAGCATCATCTTCAATTAAATTGTGAAAACCATTTGTTACTTTGTGTATGGCCTAGAACATCATTTCCGTAAGTCTGTTTCAAAAGTTGAAAGAGTTCCGTGGAAGTTTTCCCCAGGTTCATGGAAAATTTTACATTGCATCGTTGTTTCGGAAAATCGCCCATTTAAAAAATTGTCACTTAAACACGTTGCATTCAAATAAATAATATCACGAAAACTAAATGAGATATCAACAATCCAAGGATATGGTTACAGAGAATGCTGCCGACCGCATATCACTGAATATTTCCATTAGCCCGCAATCCAATAAGTTCGATTATTTTTTGAATAGACCTCGTATATGTCACATCTTAAATGTAACTGCTACTCAATGCCTACTGGCACAACGCATTACTTTGTCTGTCCTGACACAGAGCGACCTACTAATCCGATCAAGCGCAATTTTGTACAGTGTAACTAACGTATTCCGTGATTTGACCAATATTTAACATAAATACTATCTCATACTGTATTTACGGGTGTGCGTTATTTTATTTATAGGCATTAATTTTTGACTTTATCTCAGTCATTAATAATTCATGAGGCGTTACATCATATAAGCAATCATAATTTGTTTTTGCTGTTTATACCAACTATAATCATGCACAAACAACTATTAGTAGATCGTAATCGCATATAAATTTCGTTATAAACAGTATATCAAATTGGTCAGGAGCTGTGATCAAACGAAAATACAGAATCTGTTAAAATTTTGTTTGTTAATGAAAACTGAAATATACAGGGTGTACCGAAATTCATGCAAAAAAATTTGGCCACAGATTCTTAAGACAAATTTAGGGGACCCGTATTTTTTATTTTTGCCAAGTGGGCCCCCTCTTTCGGAGTTACAGCCCCCTGAAGTCCGCCCCTAAGAATAATCTTTTTTTTATATCTCAGAACCCTGTTGTACGAGAATGACTAAATTTGGCACACAGGGGTTTTATGACATGTGGAATCTGATGGTGCTACGTTTTTTGGCGAGGAATCCCCTTAAGGTGTCAATATCCCTGGCCGAGGAATGGTGTTTCTGGCATTTTTAGGTACTGAAATCTTGAAAAGTAAAACGTGTAGATCAAAAGTAAGCACAAAAATAAAATACTTGATGTTTTGTTTATTCGATGTTACCATTTAAAGGGTTTCACCGGGTTTTCACGTGAAATCTGCACTGGCGTATTTTTTAATAATGGTGTCTTCAATGTGTTGCTTGTTGATAGAAATAACTTTTGACCAATTATCAGAGCTCTATCTTTGCTCATTTTAAAAAAAATGGGGTTGCAACCCTTAACTTCAAAATCATTTTTCTATAAAACTATGATAGATATTTGAATAAATCCAACGGCATATGAANATTATTAGTTACCTTAGCCATTAGAAGATTATTATCATCCGCTCCCGTCAAAAACTTCGCAATATGTTGTAACGAATTGGAAATGTACACAAAGAATCACGAATGAAAAATTACCTGACCGAACTTTGGATCATAAATAAAAATTAATTATTAATATAGCAAGCAATAAAATAGTATGCAATTGTTAATATAAAGATTCTGAACATAAAATAAGTAACAATTAAGAATATCACATAGTATAAAATAGATAATTTTAATTTAATTCACAAATACAAAATAAATTTTGTTAAAAAAATGCATGACATCGACACTTGTTAACACTCAGTACAGTGAGAAAACAGAATTTAAACCTAGAGTGATGTATATCAAATAAAAGCCCAATATCCATAGATGAATCTGGAATGCATATTTTGGGAAGACGAGTAACTGTATGAAGATATCTTAAATGAACTTCATATATGAAATTTTTTTATCAAATGTCAAAACTAAAGTTGGCATTACAAGTACCTGGAGATGACCTAGAAAAAGAACATAAAATAAGGAATATTTTAATAAGTAGTAATAGAATTGTATATAAAAAATAAAAGGACATTTGTAACAAATGTATTAGTTATAAGAAGTGCAGTGAAAAGTGTTGTAAAAAAAGGACATCCAAGGACAGGCATTTCTGTGAAGGGACCTTAACAAAAATTCAAACCAGAAATTTCTAAAAGGAAAAAAACAAAAGTTTATTGATTAGTTACGGCTTGGGTTTTGTAAAAGCTAGAAAGGAGAGAAGCAGCTCCAACAAATTTTAAAATACAGTCAAGGAAGTAAATTAAACTCACCAGCAAGATAGAAAATTGTTTGTTCTCAAAATCCAGAGAAAGAAAAGGACCCCGCACAAATCTTATGGAAATTGGGTCCCGGTCAAATTCGCTGAATTTTTGATATGTGATAGAGTTAATCATACTAGTCAATTGTCTCAATGGCCACAAAGCTCAAAAATGGATAGTTTGGCCGGTACANATATTGTATCCCAATGTCACCTTGGAACAAATGGAACAAAATCAATTGCGCGTGGGCAAGCTAACGGCTGATCCACTCAAGCAGAGGTTAAGTTCTACATTGTTCATGGATGAATGATTCGTTTCTATATTTTAAAAATAATTATAAATAAATATTAAATATGTGACCGAAGATTTTATTGTATGTTGAAAATTAAAAAAAATCATTATTCTGAAGACTGGTTAAAATATTCGACATTACATATATGTGCTTTTCACATCAATTGAAGCTGTAATATGGCTAGAGAGTATAATATTCGGTTGGATATAATTTTGCATATATTTTATTTTGTTAAAGCCTTTATATTATTGTAAAATGGGAGACAATAGCGGTATACAAAATAAATGTATTAACTGTAATCGAAATAAAAAAAATGTCGGATTTTCCAACATTATATCCAACTGAATATTATACATATAAAAAAGTTAGTATTTTCGTAGATTTCAGTACCTAAAACCTTGATGGTTTGATCGTTTTTTGCACCTGTTTATTCGTTTTACTGCGGCGTCTTTGAAAATATTCAGGTGGCATGACATAACATTCCTATTATTTGATAAGTTTTAGATTATTCAGTTATTAAATGTTTGAAATTATTTGTCTTTGCGGAAAACACTATTTAAAGAATATGGGGCCCTTAAGACAATTTTTCGTGGACCCCCTTGTCTTTGAGCCAAAAAAATTGAGTCGCATATTTAAATTTCTTAAAAATTATCAGTATCAATATCGAGAGACAAAAATGTTTCTAAATTTAATGGCTTTCTAGCTAACTAATAATTTAAAAGAAAATCAAATTTGCGACCAAATTTTTCTGGTTCCAACGACAAGGGGGGCCCACGAAAAAGTGTCTTAAGGGGGTTTCTCGCCAAAAAGCGTAGCACTGTGAGATTCCACATGTCATAAAACCTCTGTGTACCAAATTTAGTGATTCTCGTAAAACATGGTTTTGATATATAAAATAGTCTTCTTAGGGGCAGATTTCAGGGGGCTGTAACTCCGAAAGAGGGGGCCAGTTGGCAAAAAGAAAAAATACGGGTCCCCTAAATTTGTCTTAAGAATCTATGACCAAATTTTGTTGCATGAATTTCGGGACACCCTGTAGAACACTTTTACAGTCAAAACCAGATCATTCTCAATGTACTATATGTTTGGAGTGTGTCAGAATTGGCCTCTGGTTGACTAGAATTTTTTGTTTGTTAGACAATGGAGCGAACCAATTCCCATATCCATCCCGTGTCTCTGACATATATTGTTGAAGACGTTTTATAATAACAAAGAATTTTATGATCTGCAANAAAGGTAGAAAAATAAAATAAAAAATTTATTATTATTGTTAAGCACAAAAATTTTAGTATATAAAGAAGCCATTCCCAATTTAAAGTCAACAAGTTGAAGTTTTGTTTTCAAGTAATCCAATTAAAAATTTAAATAAATATTATATTAAAAGTTAAAAACTCTATTTTTCTGGCGTGCTGCATTGAAATAGTTTATGTATGAATGACATAGAACCGACTCCTGAGATCTCAAATAAGAAAAATTTTATTACAGAAACAAAACCAAAATAACGCAACACACAATACATAACACAAAATTGACAAAATTAATATTTTCATAACAAACAAATAAATAATAATATCTTAACAGTACATGTAATCGTAATCAGAAAAAAGACAGGAATCCGGGAAACAACAAATATATAGGGTGTTCCATGTAAAAAAAAACAAAAGTTGGGTTTATGTCTTTGAAATGCAACAGCCAATTGTTATTTTATATTTCCTTCGTAATCACATGAAAATTTCAAAAATTTTGGTTTTCATTTTTTTTCCTAGATAGAAAGGTATAAAATATAAAGGAGGTAGAATTTTATGTGAATGATTCTATATACAGGATGTCCGGAAAGGTCATGTAAAAAAATGAAGAAGTATATAGGGAGGTACGGGGATAAATACATTTACTGCAAGAACGCCTTAAGTCGTTATTGGAAGACGTCCCTATCGAAATAACGTGTGGCTTATGCACGATGGTGCACCACCCCATTTTAGCAGGGCAGTAAGGGCGTATTTAAATACCACATTTCCAGATCGATGGATCGGTCGAGTAGTCCTTTTCCTGGCCGCCTCGGTCTGCCGATTTTTTTTTGGGCCATCTTAAAAAGTCTTGTTTATCAAACTCCTGTAAATAGTAGGGAAGAATTATTAAAAAGCATAATTACATACGCCGGCATCATTATAAATGATCACCACATGCAATTGGAGTACCTACAGCAGAGGTGTTTAAGCAATTGCTGAAAATACATTGAAGTTCAAGATGCACATAATAGGTGCATGTTCAATATTATTTAATATAGTACTTAACAGTTCTTTTTTCTTTTAATCTATAAAATCTATAAAAACCAAAAATGTTAATATCGCATTTTTGTTACGATAAATGTATGTTGATATTAAACTTCGATTTTCTCAAAAAACGGTACAAGATATCGACTGATTTACGGTATACCTTTTTTTTAGAGCAAAGTGAGAGAGAGAAATATTTTGCCCTACCGTGCATTTTGACATGACCCTGTATAATTAAAAATAAATTATACTTGACAAATGTCATCTTCGATATGACAGTGGCAATTTTGAATAGCATGTATATGTTGTTATATAAAAGTAACAAAAAAATAATAATTTATGTATTATAGTTCATTTTGAATTAAATTGAATATAAAATTACACATGAATAGAAAATAGCATTTTCAATTCGAGATTAATTTTGTTCTGTTTGTTCACTATTCTTGTTCGTACGACAAAATATATGATCGCATTGTAATTGCGTGAAGTGTCAAGTCTTATTTAGCTCCGTACCATATTTCTTGTGCTAGAATAAATAATATTTGGTCAGCAATTTAAGGCGATTGTAAAAATTCTAATATTACGATACTACTTAACCTTAAATTGATAATAGTTTAACTAGAACTGTCATTTATTTCTTTACTATTTCAAGTGATGACTTTAACCTTTGGAGTTGTTAAACTCATTATCCTTAACTGTAGGACCATATGCCCATAGTACTTTTAATTACTGTGAACGAGCAGTAAGTGGGTCCATAATTAATGATCCTTAAAAGTGTATTTTTTCTGCCATGATCAAAACTTCTGAAGTACGATGTGAAGTCATTAATAATAAGGGCAGAAGGTAAACATGTCATGTCTAAAGTCCAATTTAAATATAGCCATTAATAAACAGATTTTTACGGCGTTTTTGGTGTTTCAAAAGGGTCTTAAGTATTTTGTTTAAAGTAAAATGCCTAGCATTCTACCTGTCGAAAGCTCTTTTTAGTTTTTAGAGGATTTCAAATGATATTCAGCAATTTCATTATGACAGTTACGCGTCTTTTTATCAGTAGGCACAGTTTGGATGTAGTGTATTTATTTTTATTTTCAGATAATTTATTTATTAACATTTCATTTTATTTTGGATAATTATTTTCTACTAACTGTTTAATTAGTGTAATCCAATAATAGTTGGGCATATAACTCATAAAGTAGTTGTTTCCCGCAGTACCAGCAGTTAGTAACCTTGTCTGTGAGGTTGGATGTTATTTGCATACCTACATTTCTGATTTCGAAGAATGTTGTTAGACTTCATTTGATAGGATTTGTTTCATTTAACTTAATACCTTAATAAAGAGTAAATACATTGATTATACATGAATAATAGATTAGAATAATTTTTTAGAAACGTCAGTCACATGATTGTAAGTTAAGGCCTAGGTGAAAGTTTTCTTTTATTATTAGTAAGTACAATTTTGAAATAAATAATTAAAAATTGATTGTCTTGCAATATTAACGTGACTATTTTGCAATAACATATATCTTTTAGTGGATTTACAATGAATTGAAAAATATGTATCAAACTGCGTTTGAATAAATTATTGTTTGGTCCTTTGCAGTAAAATAGATTAGCCTCAATCTCGAGCCACTTCCAAAAATATCTATTACATGGAAACAGTTTCACTTCATGCATTTTATGTGACAGGAACACTTATTCAAGTTAGTTGGAGAAATAGAAAGAACAACCTTAACTTGTTGCAACTGTCCATGTAACAGTAAACATTATAGTTGAGGAAATCAGAACAACAAAATAATCCTTTTTACTGGTAGGTATAAAGAAGCTACGTTGTCTCCTATAGTTTTGGTGTTGATATCTACATACGAGGAATTCACTGAAATCAAATATACACTTTATAGTTACAGCGAAGACGATATTACTTGGGTTAGTGAAATATATTTCGAAGATTTTTTTATCTAGGTACATGTTCCTGTTATAAAAAGGAAAAATATAATGTAATTTTAAAATGTGTTATATTTGTTTATGAGAGAAATGTATAAACTAACACGAAATGTTGAAAATTGTATGTCATGAATGAAAATATGTAGACTGATATACTTTTTAATCGATTATTGTTGCAATGTGAAAAATGAAAGAGGAAGCCGAACTTTAATATTGCTTAGCAAATTTTACAGTTATACAGGGTGTCCCACGGTGACGAGACATCAGACATATTTCAAAGACTACTTCGATTTTAATTTTGAAAATGTGGGCAGTAGTCTTTTCTCTCTCTCTCAACTAAAATAATGGCGTCCACCTAACGCTTCCGGTTATACCGGAAGTTGACGTTATCTTCGTTATTTTAAATTGAACACCCTGTATATTATTGTTATTAACCGTTTTTGATATATTTAATTTTTTCAAAAAAAAATTAAAAAGGCACTGCCTAATTCATAAAGATGTGTAAGTATTTCACAATAATAAAGTTAGAACCATAAAATTTATAGGGGACACAAATAAAACCCTAAGCTTCCTTGACATAATTTCAAAATGACTTAATATCATACAGGGTGGTAGAAATTTAATGCCGAATATAGTCAACTTTAAACCATCTTAACTTGTTTTTTTGGAACACTGTATATTCTTGCACAACCTAATGAATGTCAGCATTTGAATAAATGTTAACGTTTTCCATTCTTTGACAATAAATAATACTCAAATAAATATTCACTGTATGTGTTAAATTGACATAAAAATTGATATAAATAAACAAACAGATTAGGTGCTTGTTCCTCTAAAAATTTCACAGCCATCCTCGCAAGAAACTATGCGTTATCCGTTGACTGCACGAAAAACAGTAAATACTTTAAAAACCAGAAGAGATAGGTATAGGTATTTTACAGAAAGAGAACAAAATTCTTCATCAGCTTGCGCAAGAATATATAGGGTGTTCCATTTAAAAAAATAAGTTAAGATGGTTTAAAGTTGACTATATTCGGCATTAAATTTCTACCACCCTGTTAGAAATTAAGTTATTTTGAAATTATGGCAAGGAAGCTTAGAGTTTTAGTTATATTCCTTATAAATTTTTTCGTTCTAACATTATTATTGTAAAATACACAACTTTTTGAATTAGGTAGTGCTTTTTTTATTTTATTTTTTTAAAAAGAGTTAAATATATCAAAAACGGTTAACTTTAATAGGAAATATTAATGAAGTTCACCTAAAAATTTCAATATTTTAAGTACAATACATCAAATTATGTTTTTAGAACTTCAGAAATAGAACGATGTAAATATTTGGAGTCTCATGTTTCTTTGAACACTTTCTTATCTTTCTCTTCTGAAATAGGCTATCCAATCAAAATTAAAAGAGATGACAGTTAACTGCTGCTTTTAAACTTCAAAAAAAAAATTTTCAAAATAATTTTTCGAGATTTATCAATCAATCAAGATTCAAAATTCTGTTTTGTATGTTCGGACTCAATGTTCTTAAAAAAGAGCAACTAGATTTTCTTTTGCTCAAAATCATCTTTAAAACAAATTAGCAAGAATTCATATAAAATTAGGCAATTCAAAAAATTCACTTGTTTTTCCAAACAAAATCCATGTGCTCTAAAAATGTAAGTACAAGTTCAAATTTCACATATTGGCCTCGAATCTGCCTTGGAAGTATCTAGAACTACATCGTGCGGTTATACAGGGTGTAAGAAGTTTGACTGCCATTACTTCAGCATGGGATAGAGTAATCATAAATGAACAAAAACGTTGTATATTACAGGTCCGTAAGATTAATAGTTTTCAAAATGCAGCGAATATTTGGTTAATTTCATCACAACGTGACAACAGCGCTTAACCTAATGGTACACAGCTGATGCATACCACGTGTGCACGCGGCAGACTTGTCCTACGGGAAAAATTTAAACAACTTATTTTGAAATATTTAGTAAATTTCAAGACAATTGTTTTCCAGTTTTCAATGACAAAGACATGACTTTTATTAAACAACTTAAGAACACCATTTCATCGTACATCAAGAATACTGCAGTCATTAGACAAAAAACAGCTACTCAGATCTCTAAGAAGTTGCGACGAGAAAATATCTCCACGGAATTGGACTTTATGACGCAGATTTTGAAATGCAAACTCTGAAATAGAGCAAAAAAGTAACTTACCATAAGAAGAAAAGGCACATGGTTGTAGTCTTTACTAGGTACATCTCCACAAGCATTGCCACATGACTTTCCGTTGTTATTTATGCGAATTTGTCATTGGTAGATAAAAAGTAAATGATTGCAATCAAATAGTAGATTTCCTTTATTATTCCTTTGTTGGTGTATAAGATACAATTCCTGAACTAGTATGTGTTAAGTATAACCAAGTAACTCGTTATGTACTTCTGCCCAATTTGAGAAGTCAGTTGAAATTTTGCCCCCGCATTAAATATATTTTTCTCAGTTGCCTTTAATTCTTTTCATTTCTTCATCGTCGGAGGTATTAAAACAATGTAATCCATGAATAAGAGCAAACCAGTCGTGTTGCAGTGTTCTCGGAATCATGCCATTAGTTATTCTCGAAGGTTGCGACTGTAACTATCTTTCCGGTAGAGTGATATTGTTTGGCGTATTTACAGCCACCGAGGCAGGGCGGTGGCGAATCTGCCCCCGGGCGCTAAGCGCTATTTAGAGTCTCTACTTCTGAATAGAGTCGAGCTTGCATTTTATTTTTAACCGAACGTTATTCAGCGCGGGTGATACATATGAGAAATGGGAGTGTGCTCGTGAAATGGAAATCTTACAAAGTATTTAAGATATTACAGTCTGCCATATCGCCTACGATGCAAAGTGGTTTGCCTTACAAACCACCATGAATTATTGACGTTATTTTGGATTTTAAGGGAAGGTATTGTAGAAAAATTTTAGAGAAAACGAACGAAGATTAAATTGTTAGAACGTTAGAAGAGAAAAGCCTATATTTGAAACTGAGAGTGAAACTAAGACAATTTTCAAAAAGATCACGTCGTCTGCTTGTACTTTTTTTGAAGAAAAATATTCTATATTCCCATAAATTATAGGAAAAAACTTGTTTTCTCTTATTATAACTTATACACTGGAGCCTTGGAATATGTCTCTCGTACAGCTTGTCTTGTGAAAGGATACCCGGATCTTCCATAAGATTAAGGCTTAAGAGATTACTAATATTTACGTTTCCTTAAAAGGCGACTTATCTTGACAATATATTCATGTCAACAGGGTTGTTAGAAAATATTCCTCATTTGTTTTATTATTAGGTATCTTTCTGGTAACTTCTCCAATACATCTGTTCAATATTTCCTTTAATAGCTGATTATGTAGTCCATTTTAAGTGTTCTAGTTAGTATATGGTGCTTAGTCGATGCAGTAATGTGCTTATGATACCCTGTTTATTGGGATTGTGATGAGATAAAAATTCGTATGGGTCGACTTTACATAAACTGTAACCTATGATACCGTCCGATCTCCTTTTGATAAGGTAATCTAGGAACGGAAAGATACCGTTTCCTTTCGACTCTATTTTAAGGCCACTAATCTGTGGCAGAAATGCATACCAGAATACGACTTTAGCATTACAGTTGATAACTCTACAGCTTTCTTATCGAAGCTTCCATGTAAACGTTTGTTAGAACTGAGTATAAGGGTAACCAACATAATTCTTAGTTCAGTATATCCATAAAACTGGTTCTTAGAGGAAAAGAAGATCCATCTGGTTCACACTTTTGACAACATTACTACAGTATCCCTCTTCCTTCTGCGATGAGCTTTTATGAAGGCCTTCTAACAATAACGTCGCGTCAAAACACATGGGGACTTCATATTCTTAAGAAACACGTCCATATCATCTTATCTTTTGGTAAGGATAACGATAATTTTTTCATTTGTTAGAGAATTAACTCTCACCTACTCTTTTTCTTTGCAGACACTATCATTCATGTCTTCATCGATATTACTGAAATTGATGTTTCGTTGATGTACGACAAACTAGTTTCATGAAATCCATTTAATGATACTAATTTTATGACACTAATTTTCCATTGCGACCTATTTTTACAGTAAAATGGATACTCTGTCATATGGTTCTACTTTCGTATTAGTTATTAGTATGAATTGATTATTTTAAGCGACTTCAGTATTGCATTTTAAACAATTTTTGGATTTAATATATTTTATCTTTTGTTGGATTTGATTTATGTCGTCTAAATAAGGATATATATCATCGAGCTGTTGACATTAAGTTGCTCGTTTATATTAATATAGAAACTTGCTAACAATCGTAGTGGGTACTTCAGAAAATCAATTTTCAATCGCATAGGTAGTGTATACATCGCCAAGTGTTCCCCAAGGTTGGATCTTAAGGCCATTCTTGCTTAATATATTTATAACATCAGCCTGAATATTACCATCAATATGCCGACGATTTAAAATGGAGTGATTGACAGTTAAAATGCGAATTTTAGTAAAAAAATCAGTCACAAGTGTCAATCGATGAGATGGCGCATTATCGTGCAAAAACCCCAACTAATACGATGCAGCAAACGCTTTAAAATGCCAAGATAAAATTGTGCATTAACAGTTTGGCCATGTGGAGCGAACTCTTTTGGACAATGCCCTTGGAATCGTAAAAGCAAATCAACATTATCTTCTTCAAATGATGATATTCTGTTTTGGTTTGTCTGCCGCCTTCCACTCAGCACTTTGGCGCTTGGTTTGTGAATCTTGTCACTTCAGACGGAAGCAATAACTCTGCTTCTAATCGTCCAAATCTCATGAAATTTTGGTAGTACATAGTACAACAATGATCTTTCCGACGTATGTGCGTAATTGCCAAAATATGTCCTAACTAGAAACAACTATTTTCGAATATTTATTTACTTGTATGTCAAAAACATCGACCACTGTTCTTTTTAATATCGAAAAATATATTTGCATGTCACATATACCAAAAATACCTATATTACCTGTATTAGTTATGTCTAGTTGATATGTCCTATATTTTAAAATGTGACTATTTCAACTCGTATTCAACTGCTATATTTGAAATGAATTAATCGTTACTCACATAAATGACACTGTTATGACAAATACAAGAGATTTTTATGCAATAATCCACATTTTGGATTTATCATTCACAGTTCTAAATAGTTTTCGGTAAACACTATTAAACTTTTTTATTATTCCCTTGTTCGCTCTAAATTGAAGTTAGTGTAGTACCCTTCATAAATGACTACAAGCCACATGATCAGAAATTTCTTTGACGTTGGCAATTATATTTCGGTAAA
>NW_019417134.1:0-29706 GCF_000390285.2 Anoplophora glabripennis
TTCCGCTGTGTGTTTTTTGCGTTTCTCTGTGCGTGTGTGTGGGGGTGTGTGTGTGTGTGTGTCTGTCTGGGGTATATTGTCTGTCATTTGTTTGTTGATGAGTTTGTCGAGTTTTTGGTGTAATTTAGTGGTTTTCATCCGAAAGTTTAATTGTTTTTTGCAAATCGACGATTTGCTGTGTCATGGTTAGTATTTGTAGGTATTGTCGGGTGTTTTGGTCTGTCAGTTCGTGTATTTGTTGTTTTAGCGTCTCGTTTTCATGCTTTTGTGTTTGTAACTGTTCGTATAAATCTGTTTTATTGGTCATGTTTTTAGATAGCATGAACGAATGTAAAATTTTTGTCGCAGAAATGGTAAAATCAAAATCGATAATCGCAACTCGCAAACAGGTTTATTTTCATTATAGGTGGCACATTAATATTTTTTTATTACCCCTTGATTAATCATTGTCACTTTCTGACAACATTGAAGAGAAAATAATATCTACAGTTTCAATCATATCCATATCAGATTAAAATATTAGAAAAAAAGTATTTCTAGTTTAACGTTAAACTACATGAACTGCTGCAGAAACAGATGTTGATGGTCTTGATAGAAGAAAGTAGCCAACACGTCACAAGCACAGAATAGGTCTGTTCCAACAAGAGTCAGGGATTGGTTCCAAACCGTCAGAAATGTGCATCCAACTAATTCTTGCGATATATTCACTGAAGACACATTTAGAATTTAGCTGGCCAAACATTTCGAACGGTTGGGAACCAATCCCTGACTCTTGTTGGAACAGACCTAATGACATAATAAAAGTACAAGCCGAATAAACAAACAGCTTGACGATATCAGCGAGATAACCAACACATCTGTTACATGTGGTCTTGGTTGCATATATTTTGAAATAATGATATAATCAAAACTTACCGCACGAGGACAGCACGTCTCGACGTGGTTTTCGAATTAACGAAAAATCAGAAAACTTTTGGGAAAAGGTTAATGGGAAAAAATGATTTATTATTGCATCAGACAGGGTATAAAGTTGGTCATTTTGATATGGTAAAAAAAGTTAAAATGTAATTGTTTTACATAAAAATTAATACCTTTCGACATTGTAAACTTTAATTCTGAAGCTATTTACCAAAAATAGTCCCATTTCGATAAGTATGGAGCTCACAGTTAGTAATTTCAAATATGGCGGCTTATACTATAGACTATAGAACCCTCTTAACACTAAGTATTTGCAATTTGCTCTTAGAAAACTCTGACACTTGATGGCTTCTGATACTTTCTGATCATTATTTGAACAAAGCTAATAAAAGCTTTTGTTTAGTTTAATTATTAGTTTATTAATAGTTATATAGTTCATAGTTATTAATTAGAAAAGCGACATTGTCAACCAAATTTATAAAAAAAAATACCTGAAAATCAGTTTATTGCCTTGTAATTATAAAATAAATTATGTAATAGAAAATTTGCTTAACATAATGTAATAATATTAATTTTTATCACTTTTTAAATACTTCTTCACTTTTTCTTTATACGCTTTTTCAATTATTGCAATCTGTAAAAAAATATGGAAATTAAATTTGTGGCACTTATTTCCTAAATTAATATTTTTTTAATTAATTTATTAGTTAGAAGAATACAGATAAGAGATTTTTTGGAAGCGTGACCATCTATAGTAGGATCATATTTGATGCAAAGTAATAAATCATTGCCTGTCAAGAAACCAATGAAGTACGCTTTTAAGGGTTTTACAAATTGAATAATTTCTTTATACATTATGAAGGGACGAGGGGATCAGTTCAGGTCTGCCACCCTTGTTCCTATAAAAATTCCTTTATTCTCATAAACTATTTATTTTAAATGTAATTTATTATAAATCGAATTTGTTTCCTAAATTCCACATATGTACTACATTTTACCTCTGTACCCGCCACTGTTGTTTACTTATTTTTTGGAAGCGCTCTCTAATTGACGGCAAAGCTCGCCAGGTTAGTATTTGACGTATAACCGACCAGTTCGTACACTCGATGCACCTGGGCGACTACAGCTACTACCAGAACACAGTGCGTATGCAGCGGTATTTCAGATTTTACATTGAATTTCATTTTAAATTTGAAATGATTTATCTTACGCCTCCTAAAAATGATGACACAATTTTCCTTTGATAAAAGACCGAGAACATTTTGCTCTACTTTGCATCGAATACGATCCTACTATAGTATTCACACCGCTATATTTGACCAGCTGTCTAACTATATAAATCTACAGTGGCGACAATAGAGGTCCAAGTGTTATTAAATGGTTATGTAGTATCAAGGAAATGAATAGTCTTAGAAAATATTGAGGAATTTGGTGTACAGCAGAACTAATGGCCAACTTTACATAAAATTTTACAGAACACAAGCCATTGGATATAAAAAGTATAAGTATAATATAAAAAAGTTACTTTACTAATTATTATTACCACAAATGAAAATATTTATTGTGACATTTGAATTGATAAGTTCTCAAATATATTTTAACAAACGGCTTACTTAAAAGTACCCAGATTGATCAAGTACCGTAATAAATGCTTTTGTTTGCCTGAAAATGGCAGTTTGACAGATGCCGGATTATATTTACATAAAAAAAAAACAAGGTAGCTTTTATTTTTTCGTTATTTTACGTTGGCCTATTTCTGCTACTATAGTTATACTATACGCTGGCGCCAGCAGACGAGCAACCCCCAACCTGGAAATTTTGCCGAACCACCACTTTGTCGTGGGGAAGGGATCTTTTACTTGCCTAACATTGTTTAAATAAGGGACCAATGGTTTTACATCCTTTCCGAAGGATGGTGTGTCATTCTATACAAACCTCACCTAAATTTAATTTGTATAGCTCCTGTGAATACACCGACATACAGGCCACTAGAGGGTGGACGAGCATCGCAAACATTCCCTGGATGGTCATCCATCCAAGTACTAACCGCGATCAGCATTGCTTAACTTTTCATATCAATGACATGAATGCCTAGAGGCTAGGCCGCACTCACCCCACTATTGAGGTATTATACACGGTATAGCAAAAGTACCGGAACGGCAGAATAACTCGACAGGAGAGCATTTTAGAGAAAAATGTTAAATACAAAAGTTTCAGGATTTTTCCATGGCTATCCGATGACGACCTTGAAGATCATTTCAAGGTCAAATGTGATTTTTCAAATGGGAACCTATACTTTTGACCCCAGAAATGAAGAGCGGAAAATTTTACGTTCAGATATACCTTGAGTGACCCCTCCCTTTTGACCTTGGGGCCCCCACAAAGTCCAACTAACAAAAGTACAGGAATGGTGGTAGAGCATTTTAGAGAAAAATGTTATATACAAAAGTTTAAGGATTTCTCCCTTGCTATCCGATGGTGACCTTGACATTGACCTTGAAGATCATTTCAAGGTCAAATGTGATTTTTCAAATGGGACCCTATACTTTTGACCCCAGAAATGAAGTGCGGAAAATTTTATGTTCAGATATACCTTGAGTGACCCCTCCCTTTTGACCTTGGGGCCTCCACAAGGTCCAACTAACAAAAGTACAGGAACAGCAGAATAACTCGGCGGTAGAGCATTTTAGAGAAAAATGTTATACAAAAGTTTCAGGATTTCTCCCTGGCTATCCGATGGTGATCTTGACATTGACCTTGGAGATCATTTCAAGGTCAAATGTGATTTTTTCAAATGATACCTTATACTTTTTACCTTAGAAATGAAGAGAAAATCCACTCCTTGTTTGGTATGGGTCCTAGCATCCTCTTAGACTGACTACAACCACTGGTTCCCCACCACTAGTTCATGTGCTCCTGGTTGACCAAGTCCCTGATGATGGTTTTGACCCAGCTGAAGAGCAGTCCTACGAAGGGTCCTGGCCCCTGAGCAGTCTGAGTTGTATTTAACATTTTTCTCTAAAATGCTCTTCCGCCGAGTTATTCTGCCGTTCCTCTACTTTTGTTAGTTTGACCTTGTGAGGGCGCCAAGGTCAAATATCTGAACATACAATTTTCCGCTCTTTTCATTTCTGGAGTTAAAAGTAGGTCCCACTTGAAAAATCACATTTGATCTTGAAATGATCTTCAAGGTCAAGGTCAATGTCAAGGTCCCCATCGTATAGCCAGGAAGAAATCCTGAAACTTTTGTATTTAACATTTTTCTCTAAAATGCTCTCCCGCCGAGTTATTCTGCCGTTCCGGTACTTTTGCTATACCCTGTATAATAAACTTCTTTCATTGTTCGTGAATTCTTTCTTTTGTTTATATGTTTTAGCCGTAAGTTTAATTATCAAATCACGTAGTTCTTCGGAAAGGGGCCCCTTGACATATCGGGACACTTGCATTCGTGCACCTAGTCAGTCGGACTATGCCTACTGAATTTACAAATAAAATTATTATTAAAAAGATATTCTGAAATCTAAAATTTCTTAGACATCTCACAGTTGAAGTGAAGTTGTTTGATCCGTCTTACCTCTGAATCCACATTTTTCATTCCAGCTAATACGTTGTCCCTAGATTTTTTATTAATTGTTTCTATTTTCAAACAGTTACTAACAAACTGTCGTGACCAACTTTTCCACTCCTCAACTTTTTTCTGCAACAAAACATATTAAACGCTTACATATTATAACGATAATTTTAGTCAAACAATTATAACCTCTGAATCTGTTTGAATGTGTTTAACGAGTTGCTTATAACTTTCTTCATTCATAAGGGTATGCTTTTTAAGGTCTACATATTCTGCTTGAACATAATTTATTTGAGATATCAGACTCTGTTTCTCATTTTCGAATTCGTTAATTTTTTTAGCACATTCTGACAGAATTTTAGCAAGGTGTTCACGATACCGGGTTTCTTGATTTTTCATTTTTTCTAATTGTTCTTCATATAATTCATTAGTAGCAGAACAAGCTTGTTTATATTTCTTTTCAATATCCCTCATTTTTCTTAAATATTCTAGTTGTAAGTCTTCCCTCAGTTTCAGTTCACTTTTCAGTATCTCTGCTTGAAGGCATTTTTTGAAGTGCTCACCTTCGCAGTCTAAAATACATATACATTTTTCATTTGTAACACTTCTACTTTTATTTTATTTTCAAGGTGCTAAGCTAATGCAAATTAATTATATTTTAAAAATCTATATTATGAAATTAATTGCAGAATCCCTCTTTACGTAGAAGTCATTTTTTTAGGAGTAACAGTATGTATTTCACAGAATACTAATTTATACTGAAATTAACTTTTCTTAGAATTAAATAATCGAATTCTGGACAGCTTCCAAACTCGGTTGTATGTGCATGCTTATCCGCATTGTAAGACTTTGCAACATATTATTCTATAGTCACGATATTTTTTTGAATTCAGTGCGGACGAGGCACTAAAAATGAAAAACATTTTAAACAAGTTATATTTTTTGCATAATTTTATTTTAGTTTTCAGTT
Organism: Anoplophora glabripennis; assembly: GCF_000390285.2. Lineage (NCBI taxonomy): Eukaryota > Metazoa > Arthropoda > Insecta > Coleoptera > Cerambycidae > Anoplophora > Anoplophora glabripennis. The sequence continues at coordinate 5,460 of NW_019417134.1, forward strand.
TATCAGTTTACCAGAAGGTATTTGTAGTAGGCTACTACTCACGACTCTGCAAAAAGTATTAATTTTTACTGGAATTAAGTATGAAAGTAAAGCGCTTTGTGAAGTACAACGACCTTATAAAGTTATTTACTTCAGTGTTTAGTTACGGAACAGTGAGTTTGTGTGTCCTCATTGTTAAATTTCTAAGTGATATCATGAAAAAAACATGAATACAAATTTGACAACAATCCATGCTGTAGCTCTCAATAATTGGATATGCCCAAGCGATCAGCGCATGCAATTGAGGTTTTTTTGTGATTTTTTTTCTTAATGGAAGAAAAAGAGGATAATAATATTGAAGGATGCTATTAACCACATCTTTAAGTCTTCAACAAAATATATTTTTCATAAATAGTACAAAATGGCGACGCTGGAACCATACTCGCGAGGCATGTTGAATTTGAGGCATTCTGCAGTACGCAGTATAACTGACGCATAATTACATATAGAAAAAAACAAAAAATTTTCTCTTAATAAATCGATAGAAATAACTCATTTAGAGGGAAAAAGAAAGAAAATTGTTACCTGGACTTTTATAAGTGGAAATATAATAAATGAAAAAAAAATAAATGCGTGAGCAGGGGTGACAGAGGATTGATTTGGGGGGTTGAAAAGTTGTGAAAAATTATATTGGGATTTCTGGCAAAAGTTGATGTGAAACAAAAAAGTATCCAATACAAAAGTTGTAGATCATGCAAAAAATGATCACCGACAGAACTCTGTACGATAATTTTCCTAAGTAGAATTTTTCTTTGACAAAAATTGTTTCAGTCCAGAAAAATTAATATCTCAGAAACTTCTTGATTTTTTTATCTAAAAAATTTTTTTAGTTATTTAAGACAGAAAGGTATACTTTCACCAAGTTTCATCAAAATTAAGTTATTTTTGCGAAAATGAGAAATAAAAAATTAAAAATCAGAAACTTGTTTTTCACATTTTTCTCGGAAATTTTGAGGTTATCTTAAAAAGTGACCTCTACAAAAGTTGTATATTTTTGCATGATCTACAACTTTTGCATTTGATACTTTTTTGTTTAATGCCAACTTTCGCCAGAAATCCCAATGATACAATGTTTCACAACTTATCAACCCCCCAAATCAACCCTCCGCCACCCCTGCTCACGCATGTATTTTTTTTTAGGTGTTTATTGTAAGCCCTTTTACCATTTGCACTTATAAAAGTCCATGTAACATTTTTTTTTCTCCAAGTGTAGTTTGGTTGGACTATAATCTACATGAATATCGTTAGAGAAATATTTATAGGGTATTTTGAAAAGATTAATTTTTGTATGATGTAAGTTCAATTTTTGATAGAAAAAAGAATGGTATTTTAAAGATATGGTCAAAATTTGGAATAAATAAATAGAATGAAAATTGTTGAAGTTATGCAGCATTTTGTTTTAAAAAACAGTGTTTCGGGGAAAACGCCTTTAAAGTATATTTGAGATATACACAATACTAATGTATGTTTGAAAATGCTCCTAATTGAACACATACTCCTTTCTAACGACATCTGTTAACAGTATTAGAGAAGTTAAGAATCAAAAGGTAAGTCATTAGGTTGTACTCTTCCAACAGGTATCTACGTGTCCCAAGTGGTCTTTTCAGAGCAGTCCGACACTTTTGGGAAAGAGCTTGAAATTACAAAGAAGAAAAGATTTTGTACAGGCTTAAAACTTTCCCCCTATTCTAGAAGGTTCAAAGCATCTTTTAAATCGATAAAAAAAATAGATTTTCTGAAAAGTTAATACTTTTAAAGCAAAGTAAAGCTTGTAATACTGACATTTGATACAACTGACAGAAGTACTTCAAAAAATATTTTTGGAAATTTTTTAATAGAGAAAAAACTTCAAATAAAAATTTTTCTTACTTACCGTTCCCCTCTTCCACTCTGCTTTGCTCTAAGTGATTTTCGGCCTCCTTCAGTTCCTTTTCTAGATTCCGTCGTACGTCTTTGTCATTCATGTCAGTCAGTTTACGTTGTAAAGTTAAAACTTCTTTTTTAGCCTCTTCGAGCTGTAACTTCGTCTTATGTAAAAGATCGCTTAATTCGTTTTTATTTTCCTCACAGATCTTCAAAACATTATCTTTATATGACAATTCTTCTCTCAGTTTGTCAATATTATTGCGGTGCAGCTGGTCAGCAGTTTCTTGTTTTTTTCTTAATTTATTCGTTAAATCTTCCACTTCAGTTTCTAGATACTTAATAGTTTTACTTGCATGGTCCAGCTGATTTTCATAGTCCCTAATTTGATACTGGTAGGTACATTTTTCACCTTCTGCTATAGTTTTCGCGTTTGTCATGTCTTCTAGAGCGTCTTCCAAGGCTTTTATTTTGTGTTTTGATTCTTGCAGTTGCTGAAGAGTTTCTTTGAATTGTGCTTGTACTTGATCTGCTTCAGCTCCAAGCATAGTTTTAATTACATCCAATGATTTTTTCCATTGTTCGATTCGATTTTCAAATACAGTTCTAATATCGCTTCTATCTAGAGAAAGCAAGAATTCTTCCATGTCACTTTCTAAGTTGGTCACTATTTCTGGATTTTCTTTATGAGACTTGCTTTTCTGTAGGTGGACCATCACCTGATTTAGCTGCTGTTTAAGTTCTTCGTACTCATTTCTTATAGTATCGGTTTCACATACACGGTGTGAAACGCTTTCAATATTCTCTAATTGTACTTGGGCTTGTTTTAAATCCAATTTCATTTTTGCGTTTTCTCTCATTAATTCGTCAGAAAACTGTTTTAGATTTTTTACTTCACTTAAAGAGACCTCTAAATCTTTTTGTAATGACTTAACTTGGTTTTCTAAATTATGCTTGTCCTTTTCTGCATTTTTTATATTCACTATTTGATCATTCAACTCTTTTTTAAAATCGTTATCTATTCTTTTTTCACTTTCTTGTAATTTTTGAATAAGCGACAGTCTTCTTTCCTCGGATTTGTCCAGCTTCTCCTGGAACAACGTTACGCAAAAGATGTTAAAGTGCTTTTAACACAATAAAAAAAAATAGAGAGACATAGGTGCTATCTATGTGCGGCGAATGGAACTACATAGTGGGAAGCCTTGATTTCATCAGTATACGTGTATCTACCATGAAGTTATAACATTTTCTGTGGAAACGTTTATAAAATTTTCTGTGAAAACGTTTGTCTATGTGTAATTATTTAATTAGTACTTACCTGTAATTCCTTAACTCTCTCTTCAGCGTTTTTCAGTTCTTCAGTCATTTGCTCCAGCTGCGGCAAGCTATATTTATGGGACAAGTTTTGAATGTCATTCCGAGTTTGCAGGAGCATTTCCTCTATTTTTTCCTGTAAATCTCTATTAGTGGAATTTAAAGTTAATATTTGTTGATTTCTGTCATCTATTGTTCTTCTATAATTCTGCAGGTCATTTTGCATTACTATCAAACTTTTAGTGTGCTCTTTATTTTCTAAAAGTAATGCACACATACAAAGTGTTTAGACATTTAAATATGAATCATCATACCACATTGTTGAAATTCCATTTTGTAAATATCACATTTAAGTTGCCTGTATTCTACTAATTCCTTCATATCACTTTCAAAATTTCTGAAAGAGGATTATTTATTTTACCCTAGAAATTTCTCACTTATTTACTTAAAATTAATCAACAAGATCTAAAAGACAAAAATAAGTTCTATGTACAGGGTGAACCAACTTTGACACTGTTATACAGAGTGTCCCAAAAGTGACACCTGTCGTTCCAGGATTTGATTAAGGGGACAAACGCAAATCAAAAATCAAGAGTGGAAAATTTTCCGATTGTTTTTCTTTGCTGTTATTCAAAAAAAATATTCAAAAAATTATAAAAGTGAAAATCCATTTTTTTTTTCTCAAAATTGAGGTCTGTGCTTAAAGGATTTTTAATCAGAGAACTGACTCTTGGCATTATTGGTTGCTCTATTACTTCCATAACAGCCTAAAATGCCTACTGCATTTTCAATATTTCTATAATTTTGCTGCCAACTTTACCTTTCAAATACACCAATTACACTTAGCTGCATTATTAATAATAATACAAAGAATTATTGTTTTTTTCTTCACAGCTTAGGAGAATGACGAGTACTATGCCAACTGAGCCATGTTTGCACTCCACTCATACATTGCTTAGTTATTTTTAAATGGCTTTTGAAGAATAAAATAATAGAGATTATAGTAGCATCGTATACGATGCAAAGTAGAGCAAAAAATTGTCGGCCTTTTATCAAAGGAAAATCGTGTCATCATTTTTAGGAGGCGTAAGATAAATCATTTCAAATTTAAAATGAAATTCAATGTAAAATCTGAAATACCGCTGCATACGCACTGTGTTCTGGTAGTAGCTGTAGTCGCCCAGGTGCATCGAGTGTACGAACTGGTCGGTTATACGTCAAATACTAACCTGGCGAGCTTTGCCGTCGGTTAGAGAGCGCTTCCAAAAAACAAGTAAACAACAGTAACGCGTACAGAGGTAAAATGTAGTACATATGTGGAATTTAGGAAACAAATTGGATTTATAATAAATTACATTTAAAATAAATAGTTTATGAGAATAAAGGAATTTTTGTAGCAACAAGGGTGCCAGACCTGAACTGATCCCCTCGTCCCTTCATAATGTATAAAGAAATTATTCCATTTGTAAAATCCTTAAAAGCGTACTTCATTGGTTCCCTTGACAGGCAATGATTTATTACTTTGCATCGAATATGATCCTACTATAGTTGTATTAAAACGAAGTTATCTAGAATACTGTGGCAATCATAAATAAATTATTCAACAGGATGGAGCTCCGTCACATTATGGTTTACGAGTAAGAAATTACCTGAATCAAAACTTCCCAGGCAAATAGCTTCGAAGAGGTGGACCCATAGCATGACCTCCTAGATCACCAGATCTGAATATATTTTATCTTTTGGGGTTATTTAAAAGAAAATGTTTACAGCGAACCTGTTGTAAATCCAAAAAATGTAGTAACCCGTATGCACACTGCTGTCGCGTTAATAGACCAAGATATGCTACAAAGGGTTTGTACTTTAATGTTCAATCGTACCAATATTTGTCTTGAAGAAGAAAGAACTTATTTGAGCACCTTTTGTAAAAATAATTTATATTATTTAAGCTCATTATATTTTTAGTTTATAAGTTTTTTTCCTCTCCGTTTTATAAAATTGTTTTATTATTAAACTGCTTTTCTCTATCCTTTTTAGGTTAAAATAATTCCTTACACCCAGGTACTACCACAGTTTCCGATAGTCGGTAACTGACTATACTTACCTACTATTATTGGTTATAAATTTGTCTTGGCACAGGCACAGACAGCAGTTTCGAGACAAGAATATTGGATTTTCACTTTTTTAGTTTTTTGAATAATTTTTTTGAATAACTCGACACAAAGAAAGACAATCGGAAAATTTCCAACTCTTGATTTTCGATTTGTTTCTGTACCCTTAATCAAATCCCAGAAGGACGGGCCTCACTTTTGGGACACCCTGTATATAGTATCTACTTTATTTAAGTACAAATTCATATAACTTGCATAAACAGTAAGTGAAAACGGAAGATTTTTACTAATTTTGGAATTTTTGTCATAATTCCAAATATTCTTTAAATTATGGTGGTGATTTACATAAAAAATAAAAATCATAAAAAAATTAAAACTAAGTATCGACCCACATTAGAACAGGGCGATATAGGAAAAATATTAAAATATTGTTTATGGACACAAGAAAAATATTGAGCCAAAAACATAAGTATGTAGTTTCATACGACGTTTGAACTATTTTAACATAACTCCATAGAACATTTGACTCATCTTTCAACTGTTGACAATTCCATGGCATATACTTTAAAATTTGATATTTTGCCCAAATTTGAAATCCAGTAGAAAGAAATACACTATTGAAAGTTCACATATGGATATGGAGGATTTGAGGAATTCTAATTAATGCTATCACGTCGGATATTAAATACAAATATCGCTGTGACTATATTAAATTTAGAGGGCAAAAAAAATCATAGATGGCTCTGGATCTTAAAAGTAACAGTTCAGTCGATTATCTTGAAGAATACAAAAGTTTTATGGATTTGTATACATATAAAAATATGCACTTTGTATAATTTCCAGTTTATCACTTATAATCCAAACTTATATTGGAACACTATACATTTTTTCATTTTTATAGTCCAACTATTTCATAATAGAATTAAGTGTCATGGATGTGACACATTGATACAAATAAATAAATATACATATTGTACACTGAAGTGGATCATAAAACTGTTGAATTAGAAAAAAAATGTATCATTGTATGATCATTTGAAAAGAAATTTGAAGCAATTTCAAAAAATTAAAAAAAAGGTATAAAAATTTTTAATAGGTAGTATATAATTATATATGCCAGAAGGGTGCGGCAGTTACCGAAGCGGCCAAGGCCTGCCGACTGAGGTGGACCAGGGCAGCCCGGCAAAACCGTAGTGGGCTTGAATCCCGTACACGGCAGGAAAATTCAAAGGAATTTTCCAGTCGTATCCATAGACGTTTGTGATTGTTAAGGTGGAGGGTAGTGTAAGTTAGCAGGCAAAAAGGTCCAAGCATGGCCTAATTGCCTGTAAGCTTCATGACCTTTTTTACCTTTTTATACAGGGTGTTAGGGAAATGACTCTCGTAATTTTACCGGGCGAATAAATATATCAAGCTAAGCAAAAAAGTTTATTACAACATAGGTCCTAAAACCAACCGTTTTCCAGAAAATCACGTACAAAGTGTTAATGAAATTTGGTATGGTTCGGCAACAGCGCATCGGAACTAAACATGGGTTCTGAATGAGTAAATCAGTTGTAAAAAAGTAATCTGAAAACCTAGACTATTAAATTTATGGCTAACGCACCATTATAACTTATTATTTTCGGAAAATTAATTATTGCTACAATTCAGAATTGGTTTTGATAACATTACATAGTCAGATAAATTTTAAAAAATTAAGTTCACTTGAGTTCTTTCGTTTTATTTCAGCTCAGACAACTAAGAATTACTAATTATTTCTAAACACTTCACAATAAATGTTCAAAATGTCTGCCTTCACTATCTAAACAACTCCGACACCTGCGAATCCAGTTTTCACGAATTCGTTGGAAAATCCCTGCCGTATTACGAATTTGATCGGCTGCTGCAAAAATTCGTTCTCGAAGATTATTTTCATTTTCAATTTCGGAGGAATACACGATATTCTTCATATGACCCCAAAGGAAGAAATCCAATGGATTCAGATCCGGTGATCGCGCCGGCCAGCGATGTGGACCATTTCTGCCTATCCACTTATTTGTGAAAGTGTTGTTTAGGTACTGCACTACTGCACGACTTGAGTGAGCTGGTGCCCCATCGTGTAAATACCACATACTTAAACGTGTTTGAATTGGCACTTCCTCTAATAACTCTGGTAAATTGTTCGTCAAAAAAGCTAGATATTCTTCACCAGTTAATCTACGTGGTAAAATAAAAGGCCCTATGAGGAAGTTACCTATTAAACCGGCCCAAACGTTAAAAGAAAATTGATGTTGCCTATTCCTTTGCACAATAGTATGGGGATTTTCTTCAGCCCAATTATGTGCATTGTGAAAATTCCAAATGCCACTGCGCGTAAAACAAGCCTCATCTGTTGACAAAATGCAGGAAACAAAATTGCGATCTCGTTCACTCTTGTTAATGAACCATCTACAGAAATGTTCTCTTGGAGGAAAATCAGCTGGTAAAAGGGCTTGAACTCTCTGAACATGATATGGGTACAACAACTGTTCTTTCAAGGTTCTGTGTACACTCCAATGAGACACTCCGACTTGACGAGCAATACTTCTAGTACTGCGACTGGAATCTGCTGCTACCAATTCTAAAATTTGTTCTTCAGTTTCCACTTCGATTTCTCGCTGGCGGCCGCGATTGTCATTTTTTGGAATAACACTACCGGTCTCAAGTAATCTTTGGGAGACTGCTACAAATGTTTCACGAGCTGGTAACTGTTTGTCAGGAAACCGTAGTTCATAAATACGTCTTGCTCGTTGAGAGTTACACCGAGCTTCTCCATAAATAAGAAGCATATCGTGATATTCACGCACAGAATACATTTTACTTAGCTTGTCACAACACAACAGACCGACATGTAAATTAAGAAATAACTGTAAAGTAGATTTTTGACAGCGCGGGCGTGTTGATTGATTCGCAAATAAATCATAAGTACGGTCGCACTGGTGTACCTACCTATGCGGCATTGCCATGTCTCAGGCCCTACAATATTATTTATTTTTATTTAACAAATGTTCATTGTAGTTGGATGTAAAGTGTAATTTTAAAACTAAACAATAAAATAATGATAACTTAGATGCAAATCATTAATGTTTTAAACGCAGATTTGCTATTTGAGGCAGATTTACCGCTGATAAATTGAAAGTTTATTATTTATTTTCTGGAAAACGGTTGGTTTTAGGACCTATGTTGTAATAAACTTTTTTGCTTGGCATGACATACTGAATCGCCTGATAAAGTTACGAGAGTCATTTCCCAAACACCCTGTATATGCCAGAAGAAACCTCTTTACTAAAATCAAAAGCAAAAAGTCACAAAAAGTTATTCACTAAAACAAGCAAATGACGAATACATGAAGCCTATGACATCTTGACTATTTTTTGTGTAACTGCTCAAAAAAAGTCAAGGACTTTCCAAAAGTATCAAAATTGGCTCACCCTGTATGATTACTTACTTTAACTTTGTATTTAATGTGTCTATCTGAATAGATTTATCTACCAATAACTTTTTCAGTTTTTCAGTATGTGTTAAAAGTGTATTATAATCCTACAAATAAGTTCATTCAGATAATAAATATTTAAATATTATAAATTTTTACCAAAGCTTCTTTTTGATTATTTTCTCCAAAATCATTGCTATTAATTTCATTGAGTCTCTCTAAAACATAAAATATAAATTAAAAACCCACTGTATTTTTAAATATTTTAATTCAAATTTGGCAAGCAGTGTCCCATTTTATCTTTTGTTAAATCATTTTTTTATACCTACCTTGCAAATGGCGATTTTCACTCGTCAACATTTCCACTATATCTAACAGATTCCTGCATTGCTGCTGAGCATCATCTACTGTTTTCGTCAAAGCATTAATGGTTGTGTTATCTTCATTTTCATTTTTTGTTTTTTGTTCTATTAAGTTATGCATATCCTGCTGTAAGGTCATCTTTTCTTTTTCCTAAAAATCGATACTTATTAAAAAAAATGCATCTATTTTTAGGACGAAACCAACCAAGATTTTAGCTGCTTTTGTTTGTTCATCTAATAGATACTCCAACTTAGCAATTTGTTCTTGATGTGCTTTTTGAAGTTCCTCAGAATTGAAACGTTTTGCTCCTGTACTAAAAGGACTAGAATCTGCCAGTTTCAATTGCAGTTCATTTACAGCTGTCTGGTAAGTACAAATTTCAATTTTATACTAAAATATATATTAAATCAGCATATTTCAATTTTATACTAAAATTTATATTAAATTAGCATAAGGATTAATCGAGCATGATAAGTGAGCCCTCACTGTTAAGTAGAGATATATTTGACAAAGTGTGAATATAAGGTTCTTAAAATATAAACCTTAAATTGATACTTACATTTTCAACAGCCTTTTCGTAATCCTTTAATTGCACATCTTTACTATTTAAGATGTCATTTAATTGCTTTATGTTACTAGTTTTTTCAACTGGAAAAGGTATTTTAATTCATAATCTAATTTGTTAATGGTTTTCTAAATATACCTACTACATCCTCCACATTTTTTAAAGAAATTTTTATCTGTCTCATTTCTGTTTCTGACAGTAATAACTTATTTTTCAGCCCATCAATATCTTTCTTCGCTTGTGTTTTAAACTCATTATACTCTTTTCTGAGACTGTCTAATTCTCTAACTCGTACATCATATAAAACTTTTAATTGTTCGTTTGGGTTAGAAGCTTGTCGATAATTTTGCTGTACTTCATCAAATGATACATTTGCAGAGGAATTTACAGTACTTTCATCGTAATTAAAATCATCTAAAGCTGCTGTTAATAAATTTTGTAACTGAAACATAAATGTAGTGTAGTGTAGTGCAATATACCAAAATCAAATTGTATAGTTAACCTCTTCTTTCCTTCGTTTTTGATCCTCTATATCCTCCTCTTCCTCATTATTCTGAGAATTATTTATTTTAATATCGGTGCCTTGAAATAAACTTGAAGTCGGATTGTCCATTCTTTTTGTAATATATTTTAATATTTTGCCGCCAATCGTTAGAAAATGTGGTTAGAAATGCCTTTATTTTTATTTATTTCAAAACCATAGACCTACGGACCACGGAGTTTTTACAAACTGTGATCCTATGACTCCTTACGATCAGTGATTTTATCGTACGGTTTAATGACGATTTCGATTTACATGAAAGTTTGCACTGAGTACGCACTGTAAACAACTTCTACGTTCGATTTGTATTTTGAGTGCACACTTTGCCTATCGAATGTGTTCGATTTACAAGTTAGTTCGCAAGAATGTGGCGAGAATGCAAATTTTCTTGCACTGACAATATAGTCGGTTCAATAGTCCGGAAGATGTAATAAATAAATAATCAGACTTACTTAACTACTATTTGTCCACCTTAGCAAAGCGCATCCCAGGCTGCATAGCCGCACTACCCTACCCAACCATACCACACATAAACATGACACTACCCCCGGGGTTTACACAGACGAGCCGGCGAAGCAAGAAGAGCGCCAGAAGAAAGGGCCCTAGCCGGCGGGGCCCAGCCNCTTACCTGGGCATAACCCCGGGACAGGTACCTGCGACAAAGATGCCGACGGCCTCTATGCTTATGTCGGGGATTAGGTCGGTGATTAAAAGGAAAGAAAGGGATGCTTTCCAGGTAGCCTTAATAAAGGCAGGTAGATCTTGCTCGTTGCAATGCACTTCACCTCAAAACAAGCACGTCCGCTCAGCTCGGCTGTTCGCTCTGAACTCACAGACGAATTGGCGAAGCAAGAAGAGCGCCAGAAGAAAGGGCCCTTGCCGGCGGGGCCCAGCCAGGACAAAAGGAGGTCCCACAAAGCGCCTACACCGGCCGTATTTGCGGTCGGGGTAGACGACGGATGGGGCCCACCTACGAAGGCTGTCCAGGCCTACACGAGATGAGGCAGGATAAAGAGGGATAATCCCCCTCGATCCCAAATCATTGAGGCCAATTTCTAGCCATGGAATAAAGGCGCGATGCGTGTTCGATTTAATTGCATGCTCAGTGTTTCGGGCAAAACTTTGTAGCACTTGTGGCGAACTTTACGTCACAGCAGTGCGCACTACATGTTCATAATGTATATAAATCGAAATCGTCAAGAGTCGCGTGCCGTTATTCCATCACGTGTAGGCCTGGACAGCCTTCGTAGGTGGGCCCCATCCGTCGTCAACCCCGATCGCAAATGCGGCCGGTGTGGGCGCTTTGTTGGACCTCCTTTTGTCCTGGCTGGGCTCCGCCAGCTAGGGCCCTATCTTCTGGCGCTCAAAAATATCCAAATTATTTTTGCACAATTGTAATACAGATCAATCACTATTATTTAATTTGAAAAATATGTAATGACAATCTGTTTTAAGATTTGAAGTATTTCTTCAGAGAAGAAGAAGAGTTGTAAGGATGTGTTCTGTCGTTTATTTTAATTTTCAATTTAGGAAGCGAGATGGGAAGGAAGAGGAAATGTAACAATGTGGTGAGGTTAAGAAACATATGTTTGAACGTACTTTTGTAAAAATAAAGTAATTTTAGTAATTTTTTTTGTAGTTTCTGGAGTGACCTCTCCGATACATCTGCTACAAGGTTTAAAATATTAAATGCTTGAAGATATAATTTGATAAAAAATGTATTTCAAGAAAAATCAATACATAGTCGTTTTAAAACAAGCACTTAATAATCTTGACATCTCTGATCAAAAGCTATCCATGCATAAAATCTAATATATTTTACCTAATTATAATGAACTGACTTGACTTATGCCATTATCTCTTTTTAAGATGAAGACTGCAAATGTCCGTTGTATATTAGTTCCTATTCTTTGCTCTGGCTCGAGCCTGACATTTGTCATACTTTTAGTCATTGTTTTCATTCCTCTATGTGGGCTAACAGGAAGTAAATCGATTGTATAGTTCACGGTTTTAGAATATTACAACTTTTTTGCTTGTATTCTAGAAACTGCTGAAAAAACTCGAAAGAAAATACCTCCATATGAGAAAGGATGGGGTGCTTCTTGATTCGTCACTTTGTGGCTTGTAGAAAAGCCATATGACAGCAAGTCAGTCTTTTTCGAGGGCAGGTGTAGGTAAAAATTACGTACCGTTGTTAATATATCGAATTGTACAAATCACCACAGCCAGTACATATAAGACATGTATATGTCGCAGGCTAATTGCAAATTTAGTCTTTTTTATAAATGACTGGGCAAATTGTAAAATGATGTGTAAATAAATTTCTTTTTACAATTCGACGAATTAGCAATTATTTTTTCATGCCACATTATATAGAATTAAAAATATACTTTTTACTTGTATGCAATATTGTATGAACCAGCAGTAACATAAATTGCTAATTCATGAAATGCCTACCTCATTTTTAGTCGTTTACAAAACGACTAGAGAAAGTCAGTTAATTCTAAAAAAATGAAGATCAAGATACGTTTATGATAAGACTTATAGCTATTCGACATTTTATAACACCTAAAATTTTCAAATTGTAAAAAAAAAATGCATTTACACACCACTTTACAATTTGCCTAATCACTTATAAAACGCCTAGGTATTTTTATAAAAAGACTGAATTTGCAATTAGCCTGCGGCATATATACAGCTGCAATTAAAACACGGAGATCATTCCAAAAACCAACAAATACACAGGATCTCATAAAAAAAAGTGTGGCTTATATTTTCGACATTTTAAGGCCTGCGCATACATACGCGGTAGCGACGGCGGTGGCGTTATTCAAATTTAAATATACCGCTCGTACCGCGACATGTATGTTTTGACCCATTTGTTTCTATGCGTTACATTCAAACGCCACCGCTTAAATTACCGCGTATGTGTGTGCAGGCCTTTAGGGTTCCCTGTCGCTGTCCGTTATTAGGAAGCTATACTTTAGATGAAAATCTACACCATGTTATATGAAATAATTTATTAACAGAAGGAAAAAGAAGAATTAAAAATCAGTATTAAGACAGAAAACGATATATTTAATACTTAAAACTGACATGAGTTGACACAATTATTAAATCACAGTTCATATATGCTATGAAGACCCTCTTTTCTCAATAAATATAGTTTGTATAAATATATTCATAGATGGTATATAAAATCTTAAATTAATTTTAAATACGATACATATATCATTTATCCTTTAAACTTGAAGCCAGGAGAACTGCCATAAGAAAATTTATTTGATTTACTACTAGGCGTTGACGATAGTTCTTGATTACATAAGAAGTCATCAATTTCATGGTTGGGCTCTTTAGTATCAACGTCCATTGGTTCTTCGCAAGTTTCCTCATACTCCCTGTAGAAAGGTTCGATTTTTTTACTAGATCTAAAAAAATGCAAATAAAGTAAAACCTAATAAATCAAAAATCTATAAAGAATTTTACCTTTCCAAAATATACGGATCAAAAGGGTAGAAAGCTTCCAAAACATTGTTGGACATAAGAATTGCTCCTCTATCATCCTGATAAATAATTGGCATGGTGTTTCTGTCGTTATGCTCTATTATTGTATAACAATAAGCTAACTGGTATTTTCTTGTGACAGCTGCAAAATTTTGCACCACAGCTGGCTGACAAACCCTCAATGGATTTAGCCTACTCGTTACCATTTTAGCCATATTCAAACTGTCTAAGAATACTACGTCTAAAAATTACAATTAAAAATAATATACAAGTTGTTCTGAAAAAGATCAGGCTTCATAGAACAAAAAATATTATTTGTTTTGGTATCTTCTGCAAAATAGATTTTATGCTGAAATTTTGCAGGTACATTATTGAGGAAAGTCAATGTAATTAGTTTTTGACTAGAGAAATCCCTAGCAATGATCTTCCTCGATAACATTTTTAGGATTACTAACATCGGGCCAAAGCTGACACGACAAAATATTATCTATAAAAATAAAAATTTAATGCTGTTTGTTGGCAAGCACACCACTTGAGAAGGGCTGGACCGATTTGGCAATTTATTTTTTTTTTGAAGTACTTAACAGTCCCAATATGGGTTTTAACGAAAGAAAAATTGGAAAAGTTGCCCAGAAAATTGGAAAAATTGAAAAAAACTGAAAAGTACTTATCGCGAACAAGTTTATTGAAATTTGGACAGGACAACGTCTATCCGATCAGCTACTTTCAAATAATTATCACAGGAAGAAAAGTCAATATATTAAGATATTTGATAATTTTATACGAATCGTAATAAAAAGAAAACAATTCTTGTAAATAATAAAAATAAAACAACCAATGATGATGATTGTTCCACAAAATAATACACTACATAAATATCCTGTTTACCTGTAACAATAAGTAATATTTAATATAAGGAAAATTTGGAAAATATTTTCCCTATTTCTAAATTTATATTTTTGGTCATGTAATGATTTTAATCCTGGACCTTTATATCGACTAATTTTGCACATTCACTTCCAGACTTTCACTCTCAATGTGCGATGTTTTCATTTTGATCTTGTTGCTATGAATTGTAAGAGTATAATTTTTAGTGAACTCGAATAATTTTATTTGAAACACCAAGCCCTAAGAACAATTTTTAGGTTAGGTTTTCTGCTGTGTATTTTGCATATTATAACGTAAAATTTCATATTAAGTAAAAAAGTAACTTTTACTAAAATTGCTGAAAATACAATTAAAAGAAATCAATTAAATGGACTTATGATATATCAATCCCCCGAGGGTTGAGCTACCTACCAGGCGCGTCCCTGGGTGGTGGATAGAGGGAGCCATAGGATCTCGGTCCTATGGCTAGGGTTGTCATAAGCAACTCCACTGGGGCTAACCCACTGGCTTGGACCCCCAACTCCCGTGTGGTCAGAGCAACACACCACATCGATCCGGAATTCGCTGGGAGCTAACCCACTCCCGGCCAATCGACTGTGCTGTCCTGTCAGAGGGGCGGCAGGGTGAGCTTTTGGGACAGGGGGGCGTGTAGGAGGCTGCAGAACTGGGCGTCGGTTGGCTCTGGCGTTCAGGGAAGCACAACCCTCTCATGACGTTGTCCTGTTTCTTGGTAGCCTTGCTGACTGCTTGCAGCATCCCCTAGTTGGGCTCTGTGGCGGGTGGGGAGCCAGGTGGACGAACATCATTTAAATCCTACATGCATAATAAAAAAGTCAAACTAACAGCAGCAGAGCGGCAATGTCTGCCACAACCTGAGGCAGAGGGGCAACACTTGCCACAACCTGGACAATCGTTCCTAACTGTCCCTCAAATGGGGGACAG
Organism: Anoplophora glabripennis; assembly: GCF_000390285.2. Classification (NCBI taxonomy): domain Eukaryota; kingdom Metazoa; phylum Arthropoda; class Insecta; order Coleoptera; family Cerambycidae; genus Anoplophora; species Anoplophora glabripennis. The sequence goes on from NW_019417134.1 coordinate 21,041, forward strand.
TAAAAAGACCCAAAGGGGCAAACGAATATATGGGGCTGAAGCCAAGAGGAGTGCGAGAAGAGGCTCGAGCTGCAACTGCAGCTCCCTCCTCCAAAGGCGCCCACTCTACCGCAGGGTATCTGAGGGTTGCAATCATTGATAAGGACAACCCCTATGGGAAAATTCTCATGGATAGGGAGGCCCTTATCAAAAAATTACTGCTGGTGGAGTTGGACAAAATTCTTCTGACTACCGATGTTACAATTATTAGACCACCTGTGTTTCGCTCGAGGACTTACTCTGGTGAGATCATTAGGGTTGTCTGCGAAGACGAGTACACACAGACATTGTTGACGGACACAGTGGGAAGTCTGAGTCCTTGGGAAGGCAGTGCCCTCGCCGTAGTGCGCTCTGACCAGTTGCCAAGGCTGACAAGTCACTCTCTGGACTCCCGTGAAAGCCGAAAGCGACCATGGGGAGGAGGTGGTGATGCGTTGCCTAGCAGGTCAGAACCCCACGGTGAGTGTGAACAGGTGGTGCCACCATGAGGCCAAGGATGACCCACGAAGCTAATTTGAAAACCCTTGAGGCGAGGTCGATGAAAATGCACTACATCTTCCAGTCACTCGTTCTCAAAGAAAAAACACACGAACCTGCGGCGACAGCCACTTCTTCAACTCCTTCATCTCTGGTGCAGGGAGAAGAGGAAATCGTCCCCTCCTCCTAGGAGGCTGAGAGGATAAGAAAAATAACACCTTGCAGCTTTACAATGTTTGGTTTAATAAAGGTAAGTGTGGTACAGTGTAATCTGCAACATAGCATGGCGGCAACGGCTGCTTTATGTTGCCGCTTTGATGTGGAGTAGGGTACACTGGCACTGATACAAGAACCCTGGGTAGTTAAATCCAAGAAGGCGTTTTATCAATGCTGCTGTGGAACTTAGTTCTAGAGAGTCTCGTATGCCACCTCAACTTGGAAATTGGTATCTATTATGCAGATGATCTCACTATGCTGATTAGTGAAAAATTCAAAGAGATTATTTGCCAAAGAATGCAATCAGCCCTAAGATCTATTGAAAAGTGGTGTGAGGACCATGCTCTGTCAGTCAACCCCAGAAACATGGAGATGGTTTTCTTCACGAAGAAGAGAAAACTACGGACAATAAAGGCATCTAAACACTACACTAAGCATTGCATCTGATGTGAAATACCTAGTTGTTACACTCGATGCAAAGCTAACATGGAATCTTCATTTTGAAAGAAGATTAGAAAAGGCGTACATATCCTATGAGCAGTGCCGCAGAACCATTGGCAAAACCTGGGGCATGAAACCAAATGTGGTTATGTGGATATACACTGCCATAGTAAGACCAATGTTAGCCTATGGGGCTGTCGTTTGGTGGCCGAAATCCCAGCTAAACAAAAGCTCAGCCAAGTACAAAGGATTGCCTGTCTGAGCATAACTGGAGCTATGCGAACAGCACCCATCATAGCAATGGAGACAATGCTGTGTCTGCCACCTCTGGATGAGTGACCTTGAAAACCATGCTTCGCCTCAAAAACGTTGCTTTCAAACCGGATGTAGGACATGGAGAAGTTAGGAGTCGCCTATGGAACGAGGTCGTCAGGAAGATGCCCCTTCTTCAGGCAGACACTGGCAGTATTTCACCCCGCTGCATTCGACAAACCCTACACCGTACTAGTTAAGAGACAGGAGGAGACCGCTCGCGAAGATGTAATCAACGTCTTCACAGACAGATCAAAAAGGAAGGAAGCTGCAGGATGTGGAATATATTCCAGATCCTTGCATATCCGATATCAGTGGGCAATGGATAGACATGCTACCGTGGTACAAACGGAATTAGCAGGTATAACCAGCCACTAAAGAAATCGCAGACACACTGTGGGTAAAATCATTAGAATCTACACAGATAGTAAACAAGCACTACTGATCTTACATAACCATAAGATAATGACTAGGTCAGTCTGGGAATGTATGGCATTTGTGCCCTTTTCGAATTCATTAAAAATTAACTATTAAAAAAATATTGCCGTATAAATATCGTGGCACTAAAGGGAAAAAAAAGGCCCCAAAGTTCCAAAAAAACGTTTGCATATAAATGCAATTTTTTTCCATACAAAAGTTTTTAATATGTGTACGCACACCTACAATTCAATTTGTTTGTTTTGCCAAAATTAATTTTTTATTTTTCAATTATGCCATGAAAATGGTGCTCTCTGTAAAGATTGTAAAGTAATACTTAAAATTGAATTTGCCGCTGAGAATCACAGCATTAGTCTCCAACATTTCAAAACACCAAAAACATTATTAATACTTCTTTGAAATATCAATTTAATTTTTTGGTAATTATTATAAATTTTTTGCATTGAAAAAGGTAAATTCTAAAACATATATTGATTAAGATAATTTAGTTTTACATTTTTATTAGTCTACCTACTTGGAATTTATGAAACACTATCAGCCGGATTCACGAAAGGGGCGTAAGGCGTTAGTCGGACTAAGGAGTTTTGCGCCCGTGTAAACGTATTCACAAATAATGCGCTTCCCTTGCGCCTTTTACTTGCGCTAATACGTCAAAATTTAGACCTTCTACATGACATGCATAAAAATCGTGCAACTTAAGGTGTAGTTTATTAAGTTCATTGCATTTTATTATTTTAATTGTAATATATTATAAGTATTTCCAATGCTTTATAATAGTTTAACCACAAGACAATAGACGTGGCATTATAATAATTAATAGTTGCACCTTCTACGTGCACTTTTTTTTTAAATAAAACTTGTTTATTTGGTATGGCTGGATTCGGTTTTCTATAAGCTTTCCAACGAGCCCCCTCATGCCTTATATTTCCATTTGAAAAAAAAAGTAGGAGTAGCTGGGGGTTAGGGGGTTGAACAAAAATTATTATATAACCGAAAAATGGGAAAAAATCAAAATCAGTTTACGTTTCGGCGTTTTAAAAAAAATTAACTCATTCAAAAGATATGAATTTTATTCCGTACTTTTGGCCATCCCTGTATAACAGTAATGCTATAGTAACATTATAATACATAAATGTTTACAAGTCACGTGACCACCGAGCTTATGTAACCCAACATTGCACAACTGGTATTAGTAACAAAAATGAAAAACGATGAACAGTGAAAAACCATTACATCTACATTCGAGATAATGTGATCGCTGGCTGATTGGTTGAATAGAATTTCGAGAAAAATTACATCAATCACAGCCGATGAATAATGCGTCTTAATGTAATCTTGATCTTATTGTTTTAATTTTACCGAAATTTAATTGCCAACGTCAAGAAAATATAATTACTGGTCACATGGCCCATAATCATTTATGAAAACTCAGTAGTAGCAGCAGTAATATAGATTGAATTGATTCATATATAAAAACTTACTTTTCTTCTTTCCTATGAAATCTTTATGTCGGAAAGACACAATATAAAATAAAGCTTGGCATACACTATAAAATACTGAATGAACTCTAACATCAGAATTAACACATTCTAATCCATCTTGATTGGAGTTATAAGTATGAATCCATTCCGCCATTTGCTGTAAAGTTCCTTTTAATATTCTAGAAAAAAAAAAAAAATTATTTTATTACCTTGTCTGTAAATTACACATGGAACTATATATGCATACAGGATATTGTAGATGCAGTGAATACTTTTTTAATACTACTAGGATTACTAGAAGTTTATTTGATGGTATCCAGTAGCATAACGTGGCCAATATTTTTTATTGTACAGCGTGTTTTATATCAAAATGCTAACATGTTTTTTTAAAGGAACACCCTATACAAACTTGCAGTTTGTTTATGATGAGTAATAGAATGAATTAATAAGCATCATTAGTAATCAAAACCACTGAAACTGCAGAATGGTGCTTAAAATTAATAATAATGAAAATGAATAAATAGTTATGGCCGTAGATAGTGCTGACATCCACTTTTTTGTCCTTTTTTTTTTTTTTTTTTTTTTTTTTTTTTTTTTTTTTTTTTTTTTTTATAGGCAGAACAATTGGAAACATCAGTTCTTGCCCGATACTTTTATTGTTTAATTTTGAAGAGAATTATTATAAGTGCACAAACATTTAAGTGAAGTCGATTATTTGAAATGTGGTAACTATGCAAAAAATTACTGAAAATATATAGAAAGTATGAAAACATAATTTACCAATGGTATCCTCACAGTGCCTATATAATTTAGTTTTTGCCAAAGTAACCTCTACTAGTAGTATTATTAGTTCAAAGACCAAACTGCAGATTGTCATGGATAAAAGTGTGGTGGACTTTCTCATCAACAAATAATTAACAATTTCTACAGCAACTATGGCGCTAAAAAATTACTGAAATGTATGTTTACTTTTTTCATGCAATTCAATTTGCTGATATTTACATGCATTAAAGTGAGGCCATTATACAATATTTAGATAGGACAGCTTCAAGCTTTTCCTATATTTATCTTTATCGATGATAAAACGTAAAACCATCCAAATAATTGCCTCACTGAATTTAACTTTTGAATAATTACAATAACAAATTTCGAAGCTAAAAGTAAGAAGTCAAAGGAAGGCAAGGCTAAAGGATGAAGAAGCTGAATCTTATAAATATGTCGTAATATAAATTTTGCGTAGATTTTCATTAAATAAAAAACATAGCGAGTTTAATTTAAAAAATCCTATTCCAGTATTTTGATAAAAAAACACCCTGTATAGACAAAAACATTAATTCTTATTATAAAAGATTAAATCTCTAAATATACCTAATAAACCTAAAAGATATTGAATAGTTACACACTAAATTTACACCCTGTATATATATTTTATCTTAAAACAATATTCTTTATAATGACTAATTTCAAATATGATCGTTTTTATGAATACTGTTAGAAATAAGTTGCGCAATATTACAAAAGTAGCTAAAGAATCCACTAATCATTTTAAATTGCACAACTTGTGTTATATTAATAAATTAAAAATATACTTACGACAGAGATATAAAGTTGGCTCTTGCGACAAGACTAGCAATATAATTTACAGATGCCTGCCGTAAAATTGGAGGAACATTTGGGTTACAGACCTTTTTCCATAAGAAATTCAAAAATGCTTCTGTTATAGTTGATTTAAAACAACACATTAGGAACATAACATATTGTACGTGATGAGTATTATAAGTAGGTAGGATAACTTTGTCAAATACAGATATTACGTCTTGGTACAACGATTTTGTTTTATCCCACCTCAATTGACCATCCTTAGAATTGTGACATTCAGAAGTAATGTAATTGAATAACATATTTAAACACATATCTAAGGTATGTGCTACTGTATGACGGTTTACAACTGTAAAAGAGGTAGTGGAAGTTTTAACTGATTTCGAGTCGTCATCCATCAAAAACATTTCATCATCTGCATTGATAAACTTCTCTATTTCTTCCTTAGGAGCATTCACATCCAATATTATTAGCCTGAAATTGTGGAAAATTGACTATAGAAATAAAAAAAATATAGAAAGAAAAATAAAAATAAGAGGACAAGTATTATAGAATACATATTGAAATTAACTGGAATACTCACTTTGAACATATAAGATGTAAGATATCATGTCGAAAGGACGGTTGGTACTCCAATATCCATAAAACATTATGTAAATAACATTCATGTATATGAGTAGATTTATTATAATAAGGGAAGTACTTACTTATAGAATTCATTAATATCTCCTTACACCTAAAACCCACATTAGTTTTATATTGAAACAATAGCAATAAGATAAAACTTACATTGGCACAACATGCATCAGTAAATTTAACAAAGTGTGTACATTAATATATTTACGATTATTTGCATCACCTGGAATTCCATCTGGCCAATCTGTATCCCCTGGATCTAAAACATGGTTAAATTAAAATATATAATTTCAAATAAGGGTAAATATACACACCTGGTAAAAATAAAGTAACTAATTTTTCAATTACCAATTTTGCATGATAATTATGTGCAGATAATAAATTTACAATAAAAGATTGGTATTCTGACACCACACCATTATTCTTATCAATCCAGCTTACAGAAAGTATAGCTTCAACAAACAGCCTTAAATCCTGATTTAATAAAGTAATGCATTCTGTGGCTTCTTTCAAAAGAGAAGATATGTCCTCATCAGTTAATTCAGCGTCTCTTATAAGACACAACAAGTTTTCATAATCTCTTGAAATTTTATTTCCTTTATATTCTTCTAGAATATTTTGGACTTTTTGTGCATGAGGCAAAACAAATTTTACTTTATTTGGAGATTTTATTTCACTTAATCTACTTCTTAATGCTTTTCCCTTTTTTAAAATTGATGGAGGTGAAGAATTCTTCCTTCTACTGGAAATAACAGACATCTGAAAAGTGAAAACGTTAAAATTACATATGTCTTAGAAATAAAACTAAATGCTAACCTTAATTTTTCCTCTGTAATGGTAATCGTGCAACTTAATTGTTTTAATATAAGTGAATGAAATTTGTAAAGTAATAAATACTTTATACAGCCCAATTTATTTTTTTTTAAATAGACACCACCACATGTGCTTTTCTTGTACCGACAAGTCTATCAAGTCATGAACAATTGAACAAAACCATTAAAAATCTCAAACCAACAAACCAAGGATTCTTATATTTTCCCCTAAATTTAAGTTTAAGACCCTGTATAACTTTATTCGTTTTATGAATTGATCATAATGATCTAGGTAACATTTCTGTTTGCGTTAAATTAAATATTACCAAATTTATTATGAAATTAACAATTTTTTTGTGTTTGAAAGGATGGTAAGTATGTATAATATTCACAAAAGAACATCATGATTCGTGATTCTGTCAAAGTAAAAAATCATCAGGGGCTTAATTTTTGAAAACAGGAGAACTGATTCTCCAGAGAAAAAATTCACCTGACAAATTTCTCTTAAAAACTTAAACACTTATTTTTGAACGTTGAAGGAATCCAATTCTCTAGAGAAATTAATTTATGCCGTATGTCGAGGATATATTTGCAACTGACCAATCAGCGGGCAGAGTTTTCTTCAATATTTCAGTGCCATTATTGGCGACCCTGATGTTTAGTCACTTGATTTGATTTTTTAGTTTGTTTTGTAAATGTCATTATATTCGTCAGGGAGACTAGACATCTCCGTGATATTTGTAGTAATTTAATATAACTTCAATTTGAATAGAAGTATATTTGAAAACACAAAAAATTTAATATTATTATAATTATGATGAAGCGTTCGTTCACGTCGAAAGCGCAAAAAAGAAATTAATATGCTTAGAAACAACGAAGAACTTTTTAAAATGAAAGTTTTCTTCTACTTTCACTCACAAAAAGGCCCAAAAACAGTGGTCAGATATTGCTGAAACTTTAAATGGTTTAATTAATGTTGTCGCGGATGGTTTACAATTTCTGCAGCTTGCAAATTATTCATTATATTTAGAATTAATAATAAATTATTTGGATCCATTACAAATTTCAAATGATTACGCACCTTCGAACAGCGAATGAATGAAGTGACAATTCGCGCATGAGCATGAGATGACATTTGGATTCAAACTATTCGGAGAAAACGCCAATTCCCCCGACAAAACCCTGTGGAATTATTTCTCTTGATATCTAGAGAAAATATTCCACAAGAAAATTTCAAAAATCACATTATCTGCGTGTCAAGAGAAAATGACGTAATTTTCTCTAATGAACTAATTCTCCTGTTTTCAAAAATCAACCCCCAGGGGCTTGATTTTTGAAAACAGGAGAATTAGTTCATTAGAGAAAATTACGTCATTTTCTCTTGACACACAGATAATGTGATTTTTGAAATTTTCTTGTGGAATATTTTCTCTAGATATCAAGAGAAATAATTCCACAGGGTTTTGTCGGGGGAATTGGCGTTTTCTCCGAATAGTTTGAATCCAAATGTCATCTCATGCTCATGCGCGAAAAGTCACTTCATTCATTCGCTGTTCGAAGGTGCGTAATCATTTGAAATTTGAAATTTGTAATGGATCCAAATAATTTATTATTAATTCTAAATATAATGAATAATTTGCAAGCTGCAGAAATTGTAAACCATCCGCGACAACATTAATTAAACCATTTAAAGTTTCAGCAATATCTGACCACTGTTCTTGGGCCTTTTTGTGAGTAAAAGTAGAAGAAAACTTTCATTTTAAAAAGTTCTTCGTTGTTTCTAAGCATGTTAATTTCTTTTTTGCGCTTTCGACGTGAACGAATAACGCTTCATCATAATTATAATAATATTAAATTTTTTGTGTTTTCAAATACATTTCTATTCAAATTGAAGTTATATTAAATTACTACGAATATCATGGAGATGTCTAGTCTCCCTGACGAATATAATGACATTTACAAAACAAACTTCAAAATCAAATCAAGTGACTAAACATCAGGGTCGCCAATAATGGCACTGAAATATTGAAGAAAACTCTGCCCGCTGATTGGTCAGTTGCAAATATATCCTCGACATACGGCATAAATTAAATTCTCTAGAGAATTGGATTCCTTCAACGTTCAAAAATAAGTGTTTAAGTTTTTAAGAGAAATTTGTCAGGTGAATTTTTTCTCTGGAGAATCAGTTCTCCTGTTTTCAAAAATCAAGCCCCTG
>NW_019417134.1:30979-40580 GCF_000390285.2 Anoplophora glabripennis
ATAGTTCTCACTGACTAAGTAGTTGCTCTTCAAATTATATCGAAACGTATAGTTGTTGTTCCATTTTCTTAGTTCTTGTCCCTTGTCCTCTTGTCTGTAATAGGTAGTGGGTATAACTATATTTAGGTAGATGTGACGCAAAATTGGAAATCTCTACACATATCGTTTTAAACATTTTGCATCAATATTCATTATTTTATATGCACCTTACAATAACCACAACTGCACACACTATAAATTATCACATAAAATAGCATCAAAGTAACGATCATGGAGACTATTCTCCCTGGTAACGATGAAGAACAACTAAGCCAGGCAAACGGGTAAAGGCAAACCGCAAACCTAACCTAACACCTAACATAATACGAATTGAAAACGGCACACGAGAAATAAATAAATTCGGGCTGTTACGCGCGGTCTGCGCAAGTCACGAACATACATTTTTTCTAGACTTGTGTTATAAATATGCTACCACAATTTTTTTTCTGTTTATGTCTGGTTGTACATATAACAAAGGCAAATGAACTAACGCTTGCTATAATGATGGGGCTTGAGAGCAAAATTTAAGTAATGCCGAATGGAAGTTCCATAAGATAAACAAAAGCAAAGGGTTGTTTGTTTGTCGTTGTTACGTTTCCGAGATCGAAAGGGAATGTTTCGAGTAATGTTTCAAACTCTCTTCAATTGGAATGTTTCGGCTATGTTTCACTAAGTAAGTTTTCAAGTGCTACATTCCTGTAATGAAACAGCAACGTTTCTAGTTATTGTTTCAAATGTGTAGTAAAACAGCTCATTTGCAACGTTTCATTTACGTTTCGTGTTTAGTGGGGCACCTTCGAACAGCGAATGAATGAAGTGACAATTTGCGCATGAGCATGAGATGACATTCGGATTCAAACTATTCGGAGAAAACGCCAATTCCCCCGACAAAACCCGGTGGAATTATTTCTCTTGATATCTAGAGAAAATATTCCACAAGAAAATTTCAAAAATCACATTATCTGTGTGTCAAGAGAAAATGACGTAATTTTCTCGAATGAACTAATTCTCCTGTTTTCAAAAATCAAGCCCCTGGAGGCAGCGCCCCAGTGGCCAAGAGTGTAACCCCAGATTAATTCAAACTAATCTGGGCTTTAAGTTATATTCACTAATTTGTTTGTACTCCATGCTGAAAATGTCACGTGATCACGCACATGCTCTATGGAGTGAGCATTGTTTACCAGGAGCTTGACGTTTTGCTTTGCACCCGAAAGCAGCTAAGTTTTTTGACTTTTGTGAGTTGTGGTTTGTGGATTATGGTGTGGGTGATTGGTTGGCACAGGTTGGCAGTTGGCAGTAGAAATTTTAGTTTTTTTTTGTATTTCATTACGATTATTAGGATAAACGATAAAACGACATGACATTTCTATTTATGTAGGTGGAGATAAATTTAGATTGGTGTTAATTTATGTTCGTAAAAAACACCGTATAGAACAAAATCAGAAAAATTAAAACAATAAATAATGTCTCATCAAACTGGCATTAAAGGTAGGTTTAAATAAAACGTAGACTAATTATTTGCAAAATTGCTTATTTTCAGCGAATAATGAACTAAAAAAGTTTTTTGCGAAGTGCAAGGATGACAAAACTAGGTTTATTAAAATTTCCATTGCAGAAGGTAGGTCTACTAAAAAATGTGCTTTGAAGAGCATTCTTCATACAGTTATCGATTAACTGAAAATACTTTGTTTTTAGAGCAATTAATTCTTGCTGATCACAAAGATGTAAAACATAATTGGGAAAAAGACTTTGATAAATACATAACACCTACAATTCAGGAAAATCAACCCTGCTACATATTATATAGGTAAAAAATAAATAATATATTTATATATTTATTCCAAGTTATTTTGATTTAGGTTAGATAGTAAAAATTCTTCAGGACATGAATGGTTACTTATTAGTTGGTCTCCAGACTCCTCCCCTATACGTCAGAAAATGTTGTACGCATCAACAAAAGCTACTTTAAAACAGGAATTTGGTTCATCTCAAATAAAAGAAGAACTACATGGAACCGTTGCTGTAAGTGAAATTTACATTTTTTTTTCTCATTACTCGTATTTTATTTTAGAGTGAGGTAACTCTAAGTGGATATTTGAAACATAAAAAATCTGCCGCTGCACCTGCCCCACTTTCTATGAGAGAAGAAGAAATGCAAGAAATAAGGCGGACTGAAGTCGATGCAAATATAAGTGTAGATACAAAACAGCAAACATTAAGTGGAGTTGCTTTCCCCGTAACGGAGGCTGCCAAACAAGCAATAATAGACATGGCACGGGGAACTTATGATTATTTACAATTTAGAATAGGTAAGGTATAGTGTTTTGTGTAATTACTTAGTAGTATCTATCTTGTTTTTTAGATATCGAACAAGAAACAATACATTTAGTTTGTGCCGAGAATATACCGTTAGAAAAACTTCCTTCTAAAGTTCCTACTGATACTGGCAGATATCACTTGTACAGATTTAAACACACCCATGAAGGTGACTATATGGAAAATATAGGTAAGAACCTGACTGTTCATATGAATAATAAGATTTGGTTGCTGATAAATATCTAATGAGAGAAGTCACTAAGAAATTTAAAATTACTGTCGGTGTGTTAAATATACTAGAATAAATTTACCAATATATAATTTTGTTGCAACTGAAAAGTTGGTTGTAAGATACGTCTGTATCATTAAAATGGCTTCTGTAGCGGTCTGCTTCAAATATGAATGTTTTTCAGTGAAAAGTGCAGCATATTTTGCTTTATTAGGTTTTAGAATTCATGCTAAAACACATATTTTGTTATCTCTAGTTTCATTTACACTGTAATCTATTTAAGACCGATCATATAATGAGTGTTAAAATTCACATTGGATATACAGGGTGAGTCAGTTTTTTGTAGTCGGATTTTAACAGTTTATAGAGCTTCTTTTTTTAATAAGAAAAGTTCCTACAAACATAGGTCTTAGAACGCTTCGTTTGTGAGATATAGGGTGTTGAAAACAAACTTTTTTTAAGAATTTTTCTTAATATCTCTAAAAGACCAACATATATTGAACTGAAATTTGGTATTCATAACACATTAGTTATGGTGAATAAAACAAAGATATCTGTTATCCATTTCACACACCAGAGGTGGGTTACTGCCCCCTTTAAAAAAATAATTCGTACGCCCGTGGATTTATCTGGAAAATAACATAATTTCTAAATTTTTTAATCAATTCTGAACAAAACAGCTCCCTTTCAATTTTTCATAAAATGAACGGTTTTTGGTTAAATTCATTTGGCATGAAACTGCTCCAACGATATTGGTACCTAATACATTTGTGAATTAATAAGAAAAATATGATGTGCACTGAAAATCAACAAAAACGATTGAATGAATAATAACAGTTGATAGAGAATCATTTTCTAATAAGATAAGTTCCAATAAACATAGGTCTTAAAACGCTTCGTTTGTGTGATATAGGGTGCAGAAAACAAGCATTTTTAAGAATTTTTCTTAATATCTCTAAAAGACCAAATGAATTTAACCAAAAACCATTCATTTTATAAAAAATTGAAAGAGAGCTGTTTTGTTCAGAATTGATTAAAAAATTTAGAAATTATGTTATTTTCCAGAAAAATGTTGGTCTTTTAGTGATATTAAGAAAAATTCTTAAAAAAAAGTTTGTTTTCAACACCCTATATCTCACAAATGAAGCGTTCTAAGACCTATGTTTATAGGAACTTTTCTTATTAAAAAATGATTCTCTAGCAACTGTTAAAATCCTACTACAAAAAATTGACTCACCCTGTATAGAAATAAGAAAAGCATTGACATTAATAAAGATAAGTACAATTATAACACGAGACATGCTGGTGATCTTAGAGTGCCGTTTGCCAATTAAAACTAGCCCTGAATGCTTCTTGCTGCTTGGGTCCAAAATATTTTAATTATTTACCAAACGATGTTAAGTACTGTTTATAAATATTTTTAAACGAAAGTTAAAGCTATATTTGCTCGATAAATGTTTTTATAGTGTCAGAGTTCTTAAATTTTTAATATTTATTTTTGTTAGATTAAGTGTGTGACGAATCCTATACATGTATACTGTCCTAATGAAAAAAAAAAATTAGAAGTAATTTTGATAGAAAACACAGGTTTTTAATTAAAAATTGTAGATTTTGTACTGATTCATAAAGTATACAGTACAGGGTATGGAATAGAATATCCAGTAAGTGGCCTCAACGGTTTTGCTGGCACATACAGGGTGTCGCGCTTAAATTTGATACAAGCCTGTAACTTTTTATATTTTGGCCGTTTTCAAATTTTTTTTTATAATGTAGGGTAAAAAAACTAACTATGATACTGCTGTTTTTATTAATTCAATACACGGCCAACTAGGATGCGTCTTTTTGAAGTCAAAACAGCTAATAAGTATTAGCGATTTTTTCTTCCAAAAAACAGATTACATATTCTCATTCAGCATCCCTTAAAACGTCTTATCACCAAGTTTCATCAAATTCGATACATCTTCATTTGAGCACTCCATGATGTGCTTAAATGTGATACAAGCCTGTAACTAATTCTAATAGAAGAAAAAATCAATAGATCATTTTTATGTAAAATTTTGTACTCCAACAACAAGAAACTTCTTTCCAGTTCTTACCTCTTTTGAGTTATCTTGAAAAATCACTTTATTTTATTTGGACAAGTGTTGAAAAAAAAATTACTTCACTTATTGTTATACATATACCTCAAACCAACTCATATAAAAAATTCAGGCAAATTACCAAAATTGTGAATTAAATACCCATTTACGAAATTAAACACCTGATAGGCATGTAATAGATGATATGGTCATGATACAAATCCTATAGACACTGTTAGGCCGAGTGCAGGGTGAAGAAGATACATCTAACGTGAAACATACAACATACTACACACAGCGTATTTAGGATGTTGCTTGACTGGATGGACGTGTGCAACAAATGTAGTAGTCACACAAATATTATTTCATTTATTGCACATTTTTGTGTGGTCAAACAGCATCACACATATACCAAATGTAGCATGTTACCTGTACAATGAGTCTTCAGTCTGCGCACTGCCTTACCAAGCTGCCTTATTTATACACCGAAGTAACAAACTACTAATGAGATTCGGATATAGTAGGTGAACATTTATTTTCTTCATTGCAGTTTTTATATATTCAATGCCTGGTTATAGTTGCCCGATAAAAGAGAGGATGTTATATTCGAGCTGTAAAAATCCTTTGACTGATACTATAACAAATTTAGGGATAGACATTATTAAAAAAGTGAGTATACACATTATTTTTAGTTAAAGATTAAGGACAGTCTAATATATCAAATGCATATACATATAAGAAACATGAAGAAAATTGTTGCAAAATGTTTCAGTAGCTCAAATTTTTATGGTAACTTTCTTTAAAATATAGGATTATTTTGTTGCAATAACGTTTTACTGTAATATGAGCCAAAATATTGATTTACTATTTTTTATTAACAAGAACATTGAGGTGTCCCAAGTTGGGAATAAAATAGTTTTTTCAAGTAGGTAACTCTAAAATGTATTGCCTCTTATTTACTAGGACTGTGAATTAATTTTGAGGGATTATTTTTGTAAATTCAATGCTTTATTGTGAAAGATTGTGTACATTATTATTTTTAAAACTATTGTTCATCACATATGGATTCTGCGTCAAAAGGACAACTCGTCTTTTGATGCTATCCACCAGTCTATTCAATTTTTTAAATCTTTGCAAGATTGGAGGGGTTGCTGAACCAGGCGGTGTTCCATGGATCGGAACAAGTCGTAATTCAATGGAGCAATATCTGTTGAATAAGGCGGGTGGGGTAAAACATCCCATTCCAGTATTTCTAAATATTGTTTGACTCGAGCAACATGCGGTCGAGTGTTGTCATGTTGAAGAATTATTTTATCGTTTTTGCTTAAATTATGACCGTTTTTTCTTCAGTGCGGGGCTCGAACACATCAATTCTGTTCAGTAGCATTCAGTAGACTTCTCGAATCGAGAATTCCCGGGAAATCTGGCCTTACTTGAGACGAGAAAAAAGTGTCGAGAAATCGAGAATTTTTTTTTTTTTTAACTTGAGAATTTTTTACTTGATTGTGCTTGTCTATGCCCTTTCCCCTCGCGCTGCACACCGCCGCACGTTCGTTTAGTTCGTGCTTTCAGTTCGTCTCTACAAGTAGCTGAGCGGTTGAAATGGTTTCTCGACTAGCTCGTGATTTATTTATTTCAAGTTTTTAAGGCTAATAAGCAGTCTACTTTGATGATTCTCATTTTTTTATGTACCTAGTTAAAAGACTGTGTAGAAATTTTATTAGCAGATACCTACCTGATGTTGATGTTGATTCTGAAAACATTTAGTTTCTGTTCTTTTAGTTCATTATTTTATTTTTGTTTTGTTTATTAAAATATTGTGATTATAAGTAGTAATAATTAATAGGAAGACACTTCTTCACTTCACAATTAAAACTTGTTTTTTTAAAGATTTCTTCGGTTAGATTCCTTATCTACTATTTGTTTAATTAAAAGACTGATTAATGATTTATTAAATATTGGAAGGAAGCTAAGATTAAAAAACATTGAAATAAACATATATTGAAAGTGTTTAATAAAAAGACAAATTAATGGTTTTTAAGAAGATACTCAAAGTTTAATTTAGTTTTAGTAGAAATAGAAACATTTGTGAGTAATTAATCAAAAGACTGACTAAATAATAAATGTTGACGATCATAAGTATATTAGTGTGTTTTTATTTAGTATTGCAATATCAAAATTATGACTTTTTAAATTTTAGAAATTTCTCGAAAATTCGAGAATTCCCGGGAATTCCTATTCGAGAATTCTCGAGTCCCGAGAAAATAAATAAGCCGAGAAATCAGAAACCCTATGCATGACCAGGCAAACCCCACGGTTTTCTACACTTAGAATTATCATAGCGTATCCATTTTTCATCACCAGTGATGATACAATGCAAAAAACCTTTTCTTTTTAGTCATTGAAGCAATTGTTCACACATGCAAAATTTACGTTCAACATCTCTCTGTTTTAATTCATATGGCACCCAATTTCCTTGTTTTTGAATTATACCGAGTGTATTTAAACGTTTGGAAACTGATGTGCAATTAACGTTCAACGATTCAGCAAGTTCATCCTACGTGTAACATGAATCTTGGTTGAGTAGTGCTTCCAGTTCCTCATCTTCGAACTTTTTCGGTTGACTGGGGCGTTCTTTGTCGACTGTATCAAAATCACCACTTCTAAAACATCACAACCAATACTCACACCGCTCACACGTTTTTATCAATGGGACCAACTTGATATGTTCACCGTAAGTTTCCACCAGTACTTGATGACTTTCAGTAGCCCTTTTCTTTGAATTAAACAGGAAAAATAAAACTTACCGCAAATGGTGTTTTGTTGGCTAGTAATTTAACATCTTCAGATCTGAGAAAAAATATGTTCAGCAAAATGACACAATAAAAAGTAAATCTTAATGACAAAGCTTTGACATGAGTATAGTTACAGAAGTGTCCAGTGCGATATAGCATAAGTTACGCCACCTATTATAAATCCCTCAAAATTAATTCACAGTCCTAGTAGTAAAAAGAGAAGAATGCCCTACTACAGGGGTCAGCAAGTAATTTTAGGTGGGGTCCGGATACTTTCGAAAATTTTTAACGTCCAGAAAAAAATTCATATTTGTTATTTTTTTATTTTAATTTGAGCTCAAATTTAATCTGCTTACTAACCATTAAGAACTCACACACTCACACACTCACACAATTGTAAAATACTAGAAAAAATTATAAGATTGGCACTTAAACGTAAAAAATATTTTTTAAATAATTTATTTGGTTAATTTATACTTTCAAAAACTTATTGGCGGTCCAGTATTTTACCTTGCGCGGTCCGGACCTGGACCGCGGTCCGCCAGTTGCCGACCCTTGCCCTACTACTAAGCAGTAATGCTCATATTTTTTTCAATTTTTTTTATTTTTTTTCTAACCATTATAGAGTATTTATTATTAAGTTCCAATTATTTCCATTAATTTTCCTTAAGTTTTTTTCTAGTACAATTTTCTGAGTTTTACAAAACATTTCCTTTTTATTATCAAATATGGTGATGACTAATAAAATAAATAATTACACAAAGGTACAAAATCATCTGTGGTGGTTCCATGTACATGGAATATTCTAACATTCTGTTTGTTGTCAAATGATTAATAAAAAGAAATTTTTAGCTTGAAATTGATTCTGGAGATGAACTGCAGGAAAAGAATTTATATGAAGAACTTCATCCAACGCTTAGCTTACATCGTCCAAAATTTGCCAAACCAAAAGGACCTCCAAATAGAGGTCCAAAACGTATGACTAAACATCAGTGAAATATGGTGCTACAAGTATTAAAATAATTATGGATTGGGGATAGCTAGCTTTTTTTTATGCCACTAAAGATAGAGAAATACAAATTTTACAATTATGCTCAAATTTGAAGATATGCGGGAATAATATTAAAAAAATATATTCATTCTGAAAGAAATTGTTTAAATATATCTGTGGTTTTAAATACGTACTTAACTCATAACATTACATTTCTTTGCCTGAACGCATTTTGTTCACCAAAAAAATCACAAACTGCCAATTAAGTATTTTCATTATTTAATTTGTCCATTAAAAGATTAACGGATAGAAAATAATTGAGTAATAATATTTTTATAGCATCAGCATTGAATTGCATTATTCTGTCATGAATTTTACCTCTTAAATTATTTTATTTTGCTTACAAAAGATAGAAAAGTACATTATAATGGCTGAATTTTAGTTTTTTTTTTTTGTCAAAGGACCCCGCACATTTTATATGGAAATCGGTCTTCTGGTGAAATTTGCTAAAAATTTGGGAAATTGTTCGATTTGTACCCCTGATCAAAAGTGTCAATGGGGTTGAAGCTCAAAATGCCCATCTTTAGGCTCTACGGCAATTTTTAGTGGCCAAAAACAGCAAAAATTAATTCAGCGTGTCTTCTCTTTCGCTTTATTATATTCTTTCTCTAGAAATCCGCTTCAGTTATGAACTGCGAACTCTTGGAAAATCTTTGGCAACTCTTTGGCAACTCTTGGGAACTCTTTGAAAAAATGCATGAGAGTTCCGAGTTCATTGAAGGTTATTAAAACCACAAAATAATATTGAGACGGTGTGTATTAAATCTTGTATAATTGTGCATTTAAAAACCCTTTCACACAAATACATATACACACATATAATTAGACATGGACATATTCCTACATAAAATACTCACACACATACAATTTAATGAAAACTTAAGGGACTGTACAAGTATTAAACATAATATTTAAAAAAAAATAATTTTTGCCGTTTTTGGCCACTAAAAATTGCCGTAGAGCCTAAAGATGGGCATTTTGAGCTTCGACCCCATTGACACTTTTGATCAGGGGTACAAAACGAACAATTTCCCAAATTTTTAGCAAATTTCACCGGAAGACCGTTTTCCATATAAAATGTGCGGGGTCCTTT
>NW_019417134.1:40763-47789 GCF_000390285.2 Anoplophora glabripennis
GGCAGTTCGAAAATGATCTAAAAATACACTTCTGCACGGCACTGGAAACTGGTCCACTGTAAAACCTGACCTCGCACAATGCGACCGGCATGGCGGTGTGATAAAAACGGACAAGACTTTCGCAAGGAAAGAAATATGTAAATAGAATTTTATCGCACCTATTTTATATCGGCAAATTCGACTGCTTTTGCCTTTATTAATTAATAAAATTAATTTGTGTTTTTAAATAATAAAATCATTTGACATACCCGATGTTGCAACAATCGTTCAATATTTTATCCACCAATGTGTAAACACATTTGGGTCCGTTGTACTCAGTTTCTACGAACTAACACATATGTTGTCTCGTTTCACCATAACACAAATGCTTCACTATAAATTAAAACGATATCCATGAACTCCGAGTACACGCAAACCATTTTTGACACTAACTACCCATTTTTGACACTAACTACTAAAAACCTATTGTAAACACCACAGATAACAGGTAAATATTGCAACGACGATTGCAAAATCTGAATTCAGTATTCGGAGTCCCTGAGACCACGTGGCGAATGACGCTAGAGACTACAATTGTCCAGCTATGTAGTAGTTGAATGTACTATAACTTCAATATTTTTTTCTCGGAAACTAAGGATTTTACAAAAATTTTTTTACGATATTGATTCCATTTTTCATGCTGCATCTATTCCCAAATTTTTTTGGATAAGTTGTGAATCACCCTGTATATGTCATATTCAGTTTACAATAGAATTGCGGCCATCACAAACGGTACACTGTATTTATATTCTAAGAAAATGAAAACAGAACAAATTAATATTAATATTGTTGCAAATACATATAATTCTTACCATCAGTATGTAGAGAAGGAATTTGGATTCCTGCGTTACCGGTAAAATACCTGAATACGTTCACATAACATCCAGCAGTTCTGACTCTACTTCCTAAGTTAATATATTTGCTAAATCGTTATACATTGTTATAAATATGTATGTAGACCTTGTGAAACACACGAGATACGATAATATTCGTGTTCAAAGATCTACACCGTTATGAACAAGTAAAACAACTTATACGACGCTAGTCACTGTATATCTTAGTATGCAATAGATATGCGCAAGGGAACTTTTTTCAAAAATTATTTAGCAGCGTATATATCCGTCATAATCACTATTTATTGACTTAGTTCATAACAATTATATATTTCAAGCGTTCAAGAGGTTAACCCATATGTATAAACTTGAAAAATGAGTTTAATTGTGAAATCATAAAAAACAGTTCATATGAATATGGCTTAAAATGAGTCATAAAGGAGTGACTGTTCAGTAAAGGGTGTTGACTGTGTGTTTTTGTTTTGTCTCCAGAATCGTTTTAGACATAAATTTTGGTATATAATAAAAGTTATTTTTTGAAGTAGGCAGTCATGTTCAGTTTTAATTAAAATTTTGATTCAGGATTCTACGTCTAACAATAAAAGTTGGTCCTCTAAAAATTCACTAATTAATTTAGTGTAAGTAGTGCCATTGATTAAAGGGTGATTAAACAAATGTAATTTTTAACCTATACGAATAAGTTCAGTTAAAGTAGTGATTTATAATGAATACAAAAAATGTAGTTTTTTTTATTAACGGAGATACACTAAGTTATAAATTAAATTAAACTTAAATTTATAACAACTGTTCGAAGTTATTTCCTTAATTTTCAATGCACATCTGAGCTCGCCGAATCCATATTGCACCACACATAATGACCTAGACCAGACAGTTGTTGAATTACTTTAGCGATATGTATTTCTTTGCCACAATTTATTAATGACAGTACCTCATTTGGAGCACTTTTTCTGATAATTTTTTACAGGAATACAGTGTATGTAAAAAATTACTGAATCAAAATTTTAAAAGATAATTTCAAAGTAGCAGCGTGTTGATAAAATTGGAGTAAATAATCCTAGCAGCTTCTCTGTCGACGACCACAATTAAAATTGAAAATAACTGACCTTTATTGATGGTAATTTGTATACCAAAATTTATAGCCATATCCAAAGCAGTTTCAGTGATATTAAACAAAAACCTATTGCCTGCGGCAAGCTTTGAATCACTATTGGTCCCTTATGACTCATTTTAGGACCCGTGTTATATAAAGCCATTTTCATATCGAGGGCATCATATCAGAAGGGCGTACGAACTAAGTCTGAAATTTTACAGGAAATGAAAAAAACGTTTTAGAAATCAAGATTTAGAATGAATTTGCAGATTTTGCCAATAAGACCAATACATTATAGTTCATTGGGGAGATTTAACATCTAGTAAAATGTCAACAAGTAATTGATTTCCGGCTCATGTGTCATGATATTAGGATGTTCCAGGAAGGTGTATTAAATTTATTTAAATAATAGGCATGCACTATTTTAAAGGACTGGTAATAGGAAGCACAATAGGCCTAATCAGGCCGCAGTGCTATGGGACTTATTAGGACCAACCACTAGAAGAAGAAGAAGAAGATTGTAAACTCTCAAACAAGAAAACAAAAATGAAAGTGAAATGTAAAACTATATTGTGTGAAAATAATAATGCATAGACATGTAGAGCACTTGAGACTCGAGAACGAACTATATGAATGACTAACTTATACATCATAAATGTAAACTATATATTCCTAAATAAACTGATGCCTCGCATTCAATCCATCAAAGCAGCTCCATTGGTATTGTATACCGGGTGTCCCCAACTGCTATCGCTTACATTATACAAAAATATGCTTTATTAATACAGTAATTGTATTAATACCAACTAAAATTTGTTACATTTTATTTCGGTGCCTTTTCCTCTTTATAAGTCGTTCTCGTACTTGTAGAGACGTCTCGTCATCAAATTCTTCATTATCGGAATTTTGAGAACTATTTATTACTGGCAAAGAAACATAAAAATATTTATATTCTGGAGGAATGACTGCATCGTTGTCTTGGCACATAGACAATAAATTGTTATACTTTAATTTATTTATAGGAAGTTTTTCAGAATATAGCGATGTTGTAACATTGATCGGGTGTGTGTCAAAGACACTTACAAAACACCAAAAATAACAGAATTTGTATCTATGAACATTCACAAATTTAACCAAATGTAAGGTTATGTGAAGTTTACCAAATCTGCTGAGGGCGTATAAGCCAATACTATCTAGCAAGTATTAGAAGGGCGTATGAGCACACACCTTTCTATTATAGTTTTGCAAAATTGGTTCATACACCTAAGTAAAATGCGTTAGAATAGAGTGTTGATATTTATGAATATATACTTAATAATATATATTAAGCGAATTGATTAAATGAGGTCATACGCCCTAAAATCCCAAAACTGACTATAGTCGCTCTTACGCACTTCTGATATGACGCCCTCGATATGTAGAATTATTCCTCAAATTTATACATATAGTTTAATAATCAATCTATAATAAATATATTTTTATTTACAATTTGACACCTATGTAGAAGGTTAATTATTTGATTCTCAAAGAATAGAAAGGAAATATATGCAAACGTTATTGGGCTTTTCCTATACTTCATTTTGCACTCGTTAGATTAAATAAATGAATGTTAAAAAATTTTGAAACAACCAATTTAAATTTTTTTAAATGGAATAACCTTTGTATTTTTTTCATGTTATTATTATCATCAACTTTATATCACCATAATTCTAAAGAAAGCGCTCTATTGAAATATGGAAGAATGTACAGGTTTTCATTTCATTTGCTTATTTAATAAAACTTCTACCTAGGTGTTAACATATAAATGAAATCTTTGTACATGGTTCTACTCTTCGTTTCAAGGGTTTCAAATTGTAGTATTTTCAGACGAGTATATCATGGCCGTGAATATCAATGTTCGTGTAGTCGGTCTCAAGGATTTTAATAGTATTATTCAACAGTGTCATGTAGTATTAATATTTATCCGAATTCTTGGAATATATTTATATAAAGTTTAAATGTATTATTCCTGTACATCTACGATGGAAATTTTGCTTCTTATTTTATATTATATTTTTATACTATACAAGCTCATAAGTGATTGTGAAAATTAACTTATTTTCATTAATAAAATTTTATTTATTGATTGAAGCAGGAAATTGTATTTTATTTATTTGAATTAATTTATAGGCAAAAAGTCAGAGATATGGAGTAGGGAGAATGAGCGTCAAGATGCGCAAACTTGTTAATAAAGGAGGTCGCCATTTTGAAGTCTTAGATACGAGGGGGTACTATATTACATTACCAGGTCAGTTCTAAAATTTCAAATTAGAAACGCACATAACTTTACNCTAGGAAAGCTAGAAATAAAAAAATTACATGTTTACAATAAAAATTTAGAATAAAAAGTGGAAATATCTTATTTTTGTGTACAGCTACCTAAATATTTAGAAATGTTTTGTATTGGACATCTTCTGCAATTTGCGCTTCCTTTCACAGTACAAAGCACAAGACATATTTAAAGTTCAATAAAAACGAAATTTACAAACAAAACTATGAATAACCTCAAAAAACACACCTTTGAACCTAACGTCAACAACAACTGCGTCACTGCGTGACGTAAAAGCCTTCAAAATGTCTGCGCCCGTAGCGTCCCTAGAAAAGTGGATGCGCACTCGTCGAAGCTCATTCTCCCCTACTCCATATCTCTGCAAAAAGTAAAGTTCTTGGGTTGGTAATCCACAGTTGGTTCTAACTCGAAGTGCTTGGGTTCCATTCTTACTTAATATCCCAATTTTTCGAGAACGTCGATGGTAAATACACTGATGTGGAAGCACTTATTATCGTGCAAAATCAACACACTATGCAACATTCCTGGACGCAAAACATTCTGAAGAAAGTTTTTGTAGTACGCTTTGATTTTCGGTCTTAGAGCAACGTTGAAATATTTGTGTTGTCAACTGTTGTAGTAGAGGGCCGCCCAACATGCAGGCCGTCTTCGATACTTGTTCCACCTTCTCGAAATTTCGTGTGCCACCTCTATACTGTGCTATGATTCACAGTAAACGTTTCACATGCTTCTTTTAACACGGCATGAATTTCAGGCACAGTTAAAAAATATTAATGAGTTGGTAGTTACTATACAAGGTAACAGTATGATTGTGACAACTCTCAAAACTAATTCCTATCATGAATGAAATTTTTCTGCATATCCTGGGCGAGTGCCCGGGATTCGCATGTAGTAGAATGACACTCCTGGGGCGAGAAGACTTTGTTAAAAGGACAAAACTACTTGCTGAATAGGACTAGTAGTGGGACGCACAATAGGCCTAATTAGGCCGCGGTGCCATGGGACTTATCAGGACCAACCACTACGGAAGGAAGAAGAAGAATTCCTATCATCAAAGCAAAAACAATATTTTAATCAGATCTATTGCTTCAAAAATTTACAAAAATTGATCATAAAATGGTTTTTAATCAGTTACTCAAAAACCATCAAATTTGGTGCAATTTTCTTATAGTATAACTACTACTAGTTTCCTTGTAGTAGTATGTAAAATTTTAACAAAAAATGCTTGGCTCAGTGGCATTGGAATGTGGAAGTTTTGAAAGATTTCAATTATCAAGTAAAAAAGTTATTTGAGATGATGGAGAATATTTGGCGGATTTGAATAGATCACTTTCATACAAAACTTGTGTACATCTTGAATTTTTTCAAAGAATGCACGGTTTACGAACAAAAGTTCAAATGTTAACCGCTCTCCAGTAACAAGACGTAGATAAAAATCGGTTATTCTAATTATTTAATTTCTCAACAATTAGAAGTACATAACGATAGAAACATTTTTCTGACTACCTTACAATCAAATGCAAATTTATGCAAAAAATTTTTCGGGTATACTCGTTTACTAAAAATGAATGACAGCAGTCAACGAAAAAAATTCATGAGGCAAATTTTATTAAAAATGATCTATTGAGATTGTAAAAAATTTAGGTACAAAGTATTGAAAACAAATCAAATATAATTGGTAGTACTATTTAAATATAGGGAAAATGTGCTCAATATTATTTTTTATAGTTAAAGTTCATTCGTTTCCTTTTGTCCGAAATAAAATTTTCATTTACTTTTTTATTAAAGTTTGGTATTTCTCACACCACTGATTTTTCACTAGGATAGCATTGTAAGTACTGTTTGTCTTTACAATCTAATTTAAACTTTTACAATCTTTAAAAAAACATGTAGGTAACAAAATTTTACATCATATGTAAACAAGTTGTATTTAATAAGAAAATAAAGCTGTAAGCAACTATCATTTTTGGTTACTGGCGAACTAGACATAGATAATAGAAGAGAGGACTAGAACCACAAAACATATAAAAGAACAGAGCTCAAACTGCATAGTAAATATATGCTACTCCCACTCCGTTTTTTTCACAGCTGCGCAACTGTAACCATGACCACCGCTGTAAACACTTTACAAATTTAGGGGTAAGCTACAGAGAGATCGAGAATGATTGACCGGATTCTGAACGTACCCTGTCTCAATTGCTATCAAAACTGATTTCCGTTTGCTAAAATTACTTTTTTTTCCGTGCAATTTCATGGTGTTCTGTGTAGTGATGGAAATAATCGAATGAATTAAATAATCGAGAGGTTACCTTACGAATTAATTTTATAATCGAATGATCATTCGAATGATATATAATCGAAAGTCCACTTCGAAAATTTCGTAGTATTATATATATGAAAATTTCCGACCTATCCCAAATTATATGTCAAAAAAAAAACGAAATTAATTACTTCCGCGTATTGCGGCATTTTTTCGTTGTCAGTTGAGTGGTTCATCAGCATGTGTTTAAAATGAGTAGTCGCCGCCTAAAGAGATCCATTGTTTGGGTTTTTGAAAAACAAAATATTATATAGAAAACATAATTTTTGTATTATTTTCATTCATATGAATTTCTATTCTTGCTAAATAAAGCTCCCTTCTAAACCGCCCTTCAAAACCGCGCGATGCCACTCATAAAAATACTGCATATCTTTTTATGCGGTGGGAAACGATA